>NW_008596129.1:0-216 GCF_000691845.1 Merops nubicus
AGTCCAGAGAAGAGGAGGCTGAGGGGAAACCACCTGGCCCTCGACAGCTACTTAAAAGGAGGTTGTTGTGAGGCCTTTTCTAACCTTAATAATTCTTATGAGTCTATAAAAGGCCTAAAGATCATCAAGTCCAACTGCTCCCCAGCACTGCCAGGTCCCCACTGCCCCGTGTCCCTCACCCCACATCTCCACAGCTTGGACACCAATCCAGGGGTG
>NW_008596129.1:427-1219 GCF_000691845.1 Merops nubicus
GAAGGTCTCCCCTGAGCCTCCTTTGCTCCAGGCTCAGCACCCCCAGCTCCCTCAGTCTCTACTATTTTTGTGTATACCAGAATTTCCTGCCCGTTCTGTGTCGGGCTCAGCTGCCTCAGCTTGTTCAGCTTTGGCAAGGCCGTGCTGTGTGGCAGGCACACCCTCCAGCTAACTCCACGGTTCGGGCACTTGCTGAGAAGTGCTGTGCACTTAATAATGTGGTGTTGGTGCCCCCCCTATGAAGCATACCCCATAAAACTGTATGAGAAATGAAACCTTGTGTTGATTTGAAATTACTTTTCCCAGGACTTCTGAAAAAAAAAAACAAACCCTATGCATAATTTTCTGTCTCTGCTTTCACACCTTTAATGAGGCAGAGTTAGACAAGGCAGGGCTTGCTTACTGCCGACGCTGGCTGTGCTTGAATCGTGTGTCCCCCTCTGCTGTGCTGGGGACGTTGCCGTGCGTGCGTGGGGTGGGAATCTCAGGGGAAAACGCCTGAGTGGCTTCTGAGTATTTCAGGGAACAGGAAGAAATGTCTAAGAGACACAACAGGATCTGCAAGAGCTACAAAGATGCAGCAAGAACCACAAGGATCAATACAATGCATTCATGTAGATACTTTTTTTAATCTTTATTCTTGCTACATAAGAAAATAAGGTTGTGGTTTAGGCAGCGGTGAACCAAACCACCTGCAGCACGGGGGCAGAGGCAGGGCTGCTGTCCTGCGTGCCGAGGGGATGCAGGACCCGCCGGGCCCTGGAGCCCGTTGCCTCCGGGCAGCCCGCGGCT
>NW_008596129.1:1290-1707 GCF_000691845.1 Merops nubicus
TGAGCACCAAGAAGTAGGTGGTCCAGCCGGCCAGCAGCAGCGCCCCGACCAGCACGGTGTACCTGAACAGCACGAAGGCCAGCAGCTCCTTCAGCACCTTGAGGCAGTGGATGGCGAAGGAGTCGGGCATGGTGCTCCCCGGCGCAGGTAGGGGCTCTGGGCTGCGGTGTGCTCCTCCAGCTGCGAGCAGAGGGACCGCAGGAGTCTCTCCGGGCGCGGAGGCTAAGGCCAGCAGCTCCTTCAGCACCTTGAGGCAGTGGATGGCGAAGGAGTCGGGCATGGTGCTCCCCGGCGCAGGTAGGGGCTCTGGGCTGCGGTGTGCTCCTCCAGCTGCGAGCAGAGGGACCGCAGGAGTCTCTCCGGGCGCGGAGGCTGCAGGGCCGAGCGGTGGCTCCGCTGCGGGGAGAAGCGGTGCGC
>NW_008596129.1:1724-2881 GCF_000691845.1 Merops nubicus
CGGCTGTCAGTGCCAGCTGGGCTCTGTGTGCTCCTTCGGGGTCCTGCCCGGGGCTGCCAGCCGTGCACGTCCGGGAGGAGTTCGAGGTGGGAGCAAAGTCCCCAGATCGGGGCTGGTGACCAAGCCAGTTGAAATACAGCTGGCCAGGCAGCGGGTGCTGCTGTGTGGTGTTGGTGATGGCCTCACAGAGCCCTGCAGGCTCCTGCTGTCCTTCCCCAGGCCCGTGGCTGTGCCTCCAGGAAGCTTCCTGCTCAGCACGGGTGCTGGTGGTGCATTACCAACAGCGTGTTCTCATCAAAGTGGTCAATTCCTCCAAGGAAGCCACCATTAATATTTAATAATATAATTGCATCTAATGGAGATACTGGCACAAACTGAGCCTTTTGTTTAGGATGACGAAAACCGGCACTCAAATACAAGTTTGTGCAGGCAAATATTTATATCTCACATTAAAAATAACCTTTAAATGGGAGACACAGGATAAGATGCTTTAGAATTTATCATCTAGCTGTATTTTAAAGTCATACTTCTACATCACTTTAGAAGTGATTGCTCAATTCTTAGTTTAATAGAAAATCTGAACTCTTTCACAAAAGTTGTTAGCTCCTTAAAGCTGTGAAGATCCATCTAAAAAATTCTCTCCAATTTACATGTTCTTTTTAATTTTTATCATAACTGTGCCTGATCAAAAATATCCACGCTCTTGGTGAAGCACAGGAAGGGAATTTAAAACTGGCCTTAAGATAAAGGTAACCGTAAAGGATTAATTCTCTTCAAAACGGTCTAAAGCCAGCCAAAGAAAGCTGAACGCCCATCCTGCTGCTCAGAAAATCTTTTACAGAGCTCTTGAGATAAAGAGTTCACTTTTTGGTCTTGTTGAGAGAGTTCAGTCATTTCATTTCAAACTCAGGCATTTATGCGTTATAGGAGCTGTTGCATTTTAAACCCAGCCATGGTTTCCCACTCACCCAAAGCACAGAAGTTTTCTCTCTCTAGGCTGTACGAGATTTCTAAAAGTATCAAGGAGCTGTGATAAAGAAATAACGGCGCTTACCCAGGTAGACGCTGGGCTCTACTTCATGAGTCCCTGCTCCTCTCCCGCGTCGCTGCGCAGCTGCCCCGGCCCCGGGCTGCAGGCGGCTGTGCCGTGGCTGGAG
>NW_008596130.1:0-778 GCF_000691845.1 Merops nubicus
GGGTTTGAGGGGGGCGGCTCGGGGAAGGGTAAGCAAGGGGGGTTTGGAATTCAAAGAGGGGGTTGAGACTGGAGAGAAGGGGGAAGTGTTGGATGATGAGGGGGTGAGAGGCTGATTGTCCCAAGAGGTGGTCACTGCCCCATCCCTGGCACTATCCCAGGTGAGGCTGGCTCTGAGACCCCTGCTCTAGCTGGGGATGGCCCTGCTCCCTGCAGGGGGTTGGATGGGGTGACCTTGAAAGGTCCCTTCCCCCCTAAACTGCTCTGTGATTCTCTGATATCAGAGAAGCCACATCACCATCCTGCTCCTCCACCTCCTATCCCTGACTGTGAGCTGCTGTGAGGGGCTTTGATACCCCCAAAGCACCCTGCAGAGCCCCAGTGCTGTTATCAGGCTCCACAGCCCCCTCAGGGGTGTGCTGGTATCACCAGCTCCATCCTCCACCAGGCAGAACCATGGCAAGAGAGGATTCACCAGCAGGACGTGGCCACCATCACCTCCTGCTCAGCTCCACCAACGTTAAGTCAGCAGAAGCTGAAGCACTTGGCAACAGCCAGAAGATATTTTGGCTTGTGAGACAGGGCTCAGTGAGGACCTAAAAGTGCTGGGGGGATGGCTGGACTCGAGGAGCTCAAAGATCTCTTCCAAGCAAAACGATGAGATGATTTTGCTCCTCCCTGGCAGGATTCAGGGCTGGGTTGGACAAGGTTTTGAGCAACCTGCTCTGGTGGGAGGTGCCCTTACCCATAGCAGGAGCTTGGAACAAGCCAATCTTCAA
>NW_008596130.1:999-1315 GCF_000691845.1 Merops nubicus
CGTGAGACCCCTGGTGGGGGGGGCAAAGAAACCAAAACTCCACCTCCCTGCGCTACCCCTGAGGGCGAGGAACCCCCTGGGGGGGCAAGAAACCCCCTGGGGGGGTCGTGTCTGACCTGGACGTTGCCATGGGCTCGGGTGATGATGTCGATGTTGTCGCCGTTCTGCTTGTACTCCAGGATGCAGGCGTTGTACTTGGCCGTGAGGATGAAGAGCAGATCCTTGCTCTCCCCCTGCCAGAAGAGCCATCGTTGAGGGGTCTGGGGAGGAGAAGGGACCCCCCCAGCCCCTCTCAGAGCACCCACCTTGGGTCGGA
>NW_008596131.1:0-6793 GCF_000691845.1 Merops nubicus
ATGAAACAAACTGCTTTGGAATGATCGGGGGGTGGGAGCGCTCGTCGTGGAAAATCCCCAGCACTGAGAACAAGGAATAGCTGCTGAACAGTCCAAACTCTGGCTGTTGAGTCTACATTTCTTCATTTCTCTGGCCTTGAACATCTCCAGGCTTGCAGCCTCCACCACCTCACTGGGCAGCCTGTTCCAGTGTTTCACCACTCCCCTAGTAAAGAACTTATTCCAAATGCCTAACCTAAATCTCCCCTGCTTGATTTTAAAACCACTGCCCCTCATCCTGCCACCACACACCCTTGTAACCAGTTCTGTCCCAGCAGGCACTACCACACCATCCCTGGACTGTACTGATAATGAGGACTGCCCCTACCCAGGTGCAGGACCTTGCACTTGCCCTTGTTGAACCTCATGAGGTTCACATGGGCCCAATTCTCAGGCTTGAGGTCCCAAAGCTCCACCACACCCTGAACTGAGTTTTGGTGGAACTCACCCAGCAGGTGCCCTAGGCTCACAGCCACAAACCTGTTTCAAAGCACCTGGTGAGCACAGCAGCTGCAAGCATGCCAAAACAGGGGCTCAACTTCTCACCACTGCAGGGGTTACACTGCCAAAAGCAGACACATTTTTCCTCAGACTCTCTTCAACTGCGCCCAGGGCCTCTTAACAGTACAAGCACTTGGATCCCTTTGAGATAGACCCAAGACAAAGACTCCAAGGTGCTCTCCTTCCACAGACAAGCCCCTTCTACCTCAGTCAGCATACAGCACAACCATGACTGTGAAGCCAGTGCTGTGTTTTCTCACATGAAGTTTTATTCTCAAGGCTGGTTCAAGCAGCAATTTTAAAATCACTTTAGTGACACAGCCAAAGGGAAGCTGCTGAAACTTGTACATTGTGATTAAGTTTAAATTAGCATGATTAGGTTTTAAATTGGTCTCCAAGACCTCTTGACCTATATGCTAACTTCATTCAATACCATACTGTTAGGAAGCAGGATGCTTAAATTACATGTAATTAAAGACTAATAGGTGATCAAGAGACTTGATAGCTGAATAGGCAAATGTTACAATTTTGTACCTATACATCACTTAGCTAAGCATCTATTACTGAGAACGCGTCAAAAGCTGCTGAAGCGGAAGGTTCATTTAGCGCACAAGTGATGAAGACGATGACACGACCACCGGATGAAGCACACGACCGCCTTTAGAGTAGAACAGCTGCGAGTCCTAAAAGAGTCACTAGATGGCAGAAGAGACCACGGGGTAATCGGTCTGCGGTTTCCAGACTCATTTCTTAGGAAAGCGATGTTAATATTAACGATTTTGGGAACGACTGTGAATATGGAATACTCTTGCAAATATAAACAGAGTTATCAGGTCGGGGGGCACTTATGGTGGAAAATCCCCAGTGTGGCCTCAGCACCATAGTAAAGAATACCTGCTGACAAGGAAAACCATTTGCTGAGTCAATTTCTTCATTTCATAGCAATTCCAGGATCTACATACATCTGCAGTTCATTTACTCCAAGCCTGCAGCTGGTCTAAAGCTATTATCAGTAGTAGATTTACTGTCAGTTACACACACCAGTGAAGTCTGCAGCTCCATAGGCATCTTCTTCTGTAGTGAAAGCCTATCACTGCATCTTATATTGCCTATAATCTGTGTTTTACACTTTTTCCATATTATACTTGCATCGCTCCACAAGTCTGTTCTTTGTGTTCTTGGTGACTTCTTAGAAACCAATGGATTATCAAGTATAACCACTTCAGATTCAGACAGTATTTCATGCAACATTTTATTGCAAAAATAAACTGCAATTTACAGTTTAGACCTCTGTGAAGTTAAGCACATTTTACAAGGATGTTCCATTCTGAATGAAGATGTACTTCAAGAATTAAGGAAAGAAAACTTGGTCTAACTGTAGATGCAGAAATTCATTACTGGAACCATCACTAAGTGAAACCAACACACAGAGCAGAAGCTGGAATAAAGCAATTGCTTTGTACTTCTATTCATGTGCATGCAGAAGAGCATAGCCAGATTTGAAACAGCACTCCAGACATCTAAGTCTATGCTAACCAGAAAACACTAACACTAATGCTAGTTGAAAAACTCTGTGAGACAGACATTTAAGGGCCAGACACTTTCATGAATATCTTCTAGGCTGTTCTGCTTCATTGGTGCACTCTGATCTTCCCCGTGCACAGCTCATTGTCCTCCTGCCTGAGAAGACTTCCTTTCATTAGCCGCTTTCTGCTTTTGCTGCATAATCTCAGAGTCTCTGTGAAGAAAGAACAGTTGGATTTCAGATGCTGGCTTGCTCTTTGTCTAAGCCGAGTCTCCTTCAGCTTGTTTTTGCCCTTCAGCAACACCCATTTCAAGAGAGAAAAAAGGTAAGTAAAAAACTTCTCAGTTAGCCATGCATACACTGCTTCTATTAGCCTGTACAGTACCACATAAGGCAGACAATTTACTGCAGTAGTAGACAGAATTCTTAGTTTTAGAAATAAGAGATACAATGGATCAAACATCAAAAAATACTTCAAGAAAGTATTACACATATCTTTTCCTGTTCATACCGGGCAAAAAGCCACTCAAAGAAATTCAGGTCTAACCAAAAATAAATCTGCTTGACAGCAGACCCAGTAAAACCCACATCCACAGTTTATGCTCTGGCAGGAGAATGGACCATGCATCACAGTAAAGTACCTAAATGCTGTTTCAGCTAATACACTGGATTCTTTCTGACTTCCTTTCCCCAACCACTTCAGCCAACTTTACTAGATCTTACCTCTGCCTTCTCTGAGAAGCAGACAAGCTGTCATCTTTCCTTTTCCCTTTGTGGGTCTCCTGAGTCTTCTTCAGGTTCTTTTGACGGGCAAGTTCACGCTGGTTCCCACCTGCAAGATAATACAGTTCACGTGGGTACTACCACCTTTTACAGTTCTCCTGCATAAACGTCTGTTCCAAAAGTGGTAAAATCCAGCTCAGTCTGTAGAGCTGGTGCATCAGTGTCTTCTGAGGCTGCAGTATCTCCCACCAGAGCTGCCTCCTCCAGTGAACAATGGAAGGCATGAACACCAGCTACTTCTCACAGCTACATTTCTATAGGTCATGTCCAAGAGATCAACAAAATCCATTCCAGTGTTCCCTGCAGACACACAGTGCAGTTTTCCACACACAAAAAAATAGGCAGACCACCTCATCAATAGCTCAGGCAAAATGATGACAATAACTTAAAGAGGAGCCATCCTCTCTACTTCAGATTCCAGCATCCAATACAGCTTACAAATTCATTTTAGACTGAAAGAACAGCATTAAAATGTGGGCAGCCTCAGAGTTTGTGAAATCCCTCAAACTCTACCCTCTAAGAAATCAAAAAGCAAATGGCTATATTTGGAATCCAGAAACATCTACCTGCTTTCACTCTGTGGTGCCGTGATACAAAACCACTGACTGATTCCATCAGATCCCATGGTCAAGCACCACAAGCCTTTTAAGTCTTGCTCACAATCAGTGATAGCAGTTAGGGGTCTCATACTGTTCTACAAAGAACTGGAGATGCCACCTAGGTACCTATAGGAACTTTTAACCAGGTAAAGACCCCAAAACCACTTCACACAGGACTCATAATGTATTACTGGGCACTCACACATCATCAGCTCAGCTGGGACTGCCAAACACTAGTTGCCTTAACTCTGGGAAACATGAAAGCAGAAAAGACCACATAGTACACAAGCAGCCACATGTAGGTAGGATTTATTTTTGCTCCAAGGCCCCTGGCCTGTATGCAGTACAAGGCTGAAGCTCCAGAGCTGCTGCACCCCCAGATTCTGTTCAACTGCTGTGGGAAGACTGGAAGGGAGGATGGTAAACATGATCAAGTGACTTGCAGCTGGTGTGTCAAAAAAAGCATCTATCACACTAATCATTGTGTAGTCTTGTGTGCTTGACGAGCAGAACATCTTTGTTTAGATAACACAGGCCTGTGAAGGACTTGGGGGCACCTTACCAGACATGCCTGGGGTTCCCGCCCTGCTGTGAGAAAGATGAAAACACAGTGGAAAACTACATCTGCAAAAATCCCCAGTACACTGCCAAAAGCAGCAGGTTCAGCACCACCCCCCAGCAAAGACCAAGCTCCATGGTGCCTGCATCCCCCTGCCTGGGCACTGCTGCAGAGGTCCCCCCAGTCTGCAAGGTAACAAGAATAAATTTACTCTCTGCATTTCATCCATGGTTTGGTGACTGTTCCTGTGTCCTGCCTCACACACCACCTACATACCACAGAGCCCCTTGCAAAGAGCAGGGCTGATAAAGTTAAGACAACTAAATCTGCAGTTCCTCATCAGGACACCTTTTGTTCAGAGCAAAGCTGCTGACCACTTTCCCAAAATAGGCGAGTGCCTATGTCCCTGCACACAGTGGAGTGGACAACCCCAATGCTCTCACGTGCAGGAGAACCTTCATGCTGCTGAAGGAGTTTAGGACTAGGCCAATTTTAAACAGCAAGTTGTTGACACAACCCACAGCTTTGTACTCACTCCATTTCTGAGCTGACAAAGGTACCTGCTGCATCAAGTGGCCAAGGGCGACCCTGCAGAAGCAGGGGTTCTGGGCATGCCTCTCAGCATCATACACTTCTGGCAAGAGGTGCCAGAAACCCAGATAAAAACAGCACACTGTGACTGGTGCTTCCTGCCTTGCAAGATGCACCTCACCTGGGTCCACACATCAAGTACTACCTTTTGAAAAAGATAAGAGAACTCCTGCTCCATCCTCCTCACTAGCATTCATTGACACCCTGTCCCCAAAATCCACAACAGAAGAAGGGGCACTATTTGTTCAGAAACTGAAATAAAACAGCTATCTATCTCTGGCAGCACTGTTGTTGATTACAGCTTGATGACCCATGAGCAGATGATACATTCCTGGCTATAAATGGTTCTTGAGTTTTGTGGTGCTCAGGAGGCACGCGTGTCATATGAACAAGCTAACAGACACAAAACAGCTCTTCTGTGGTGCTTAAAGAAATACAATATCCTCTTCCACCATGAGGAAAGAGGCAGGAAGTCAAAACACTGCTCTTGTCAGAACTGGTACAGCAGTAACCCTCCACCTTGACCCTTATGCACTTCCTTCCTTTCCACACAAACATCATGCAGGATGTCTGCAGCATTACTCCTTACAGGTGGTAAGATTGTGAACTTCAGACCCACACTGAAGAGCTTGGCTGCCACTCCTGCATGGCAAAGCAGAGCAGGTAGGAAGGCAGAGCCATACAGTATGCACACAAGGGACACAGAGCCAGACAACTGTTCAAAAAACCTCACTTACACCATCCCTGGTTCCAAGTAAACACTGCAAAGGACTGCTTGGTTCCTGTACTTCACCTGGGATGCTGCACGAGTATCCTTGTCTCCAAGAGAGATGGTTCTGTTCTCTACATTCTGTATTATCAACCTAATCTTCCATGAAGTGTGGTCCATTCCTGACAGAGGACAAATCAGCTTCCTGTAATGTGAAACCCAAGCACAGCTGCCACAAACTACACTCTTCCTACTTATACCTATGCTTGAGCATCCCCACCCTTGCCTGCCTCAGCTCAGCCTGTCGTCTGTGCTCTTCCAACTGCAGAAACCAGGTATTTTTCACAAGAAAGATAAACAAAAGACCTCTGAATAGCACTAGAACAAGCAGGAGTTATCTCTGCTGAAAGGAAGTCACAGAATTGCAGTAAGAATTCACTGCCAAGGTCATCAGCCCTAGAGTGCTTTCTAAGCAGTAAACCACCTAATCATTTAAGGCAGAACAAAGTGCCTATCCCCATGTCCCAAAACCAGAAAGCAACAGTAAACAGACACTTCTGATGCAAAACTTAAGCAATAATAGAAGACAAGTGACAAAACCACTCTCCAATTCACCTAGTCATCACCATCTTCACAAATTTATACTGTTTTCAGAATAAGTCTCTGCTAAAATTTGGCAGAGCAACAAGTACCATGAATTAATGAACTCAAGAGGCATGGTAAGAAGTTATTGATAAGCAACCTATTCTTGTTCTATGTCTATTTGAAATCACAGGGTCTTGTCCAAGTCTGATTGTCAACAAAGCACTGAATTCTGTACACAGACACTGCAGCTAAGACTGGACTGTATGGTACCACAACATAACTTCTACACCTCTAGCATTTCATGTACTGCATTAAACTAGGCTATTATAAAAATGAAGTGTTCAGGTATGGGATGCTGTGCCTCTTTTCAACGTTACATTTATTTTAGCACCAACCAGAACAGGGGAAAAAGCATCAGCAGAAACCATAAACCCACCTCTGTCACAGTCAAGGTCTGACCAGCAAACAAACTGTTAATCCCAGGTCTTTACCTACACTTCCAGCAACAGAGCAGCTTCAAAGCTACATACTCCTGGGTTTGAATGCAAAAGCACCTCCTCAATTAAACACAGGCCGTTACCATACTGCCAAACATAACACGCACAAGACAAAACAGCAACCACACCAGGGAGGTGAGCTGGACTATTCTAGGTTTGGTTCACAATTCTTCACCATCTTAGACTACACATACCAACATCACCTAGAACAGGGTGACAATTATCAGTCCTGTTGCCCTTCCAACGACAGCCCTCAGAGCTATCCTTCAAACAGCGTGGCACGACGCCCTCGGCAGCTACAGAAGAGCCCCTTGTGTGCAGACTGGCCGGTGACCAGGCCCGGAACCGAGCGCTGCTGCTGCTGCAGTTCCAGCCGCCGTCCAGACCCTGCAGCAGGACGCTCCT
>NW_008596132.1:0-3860 GCF_000691845.1 Merops nubicus
CGGCCCGCGCCGCCGCTGCTCTTTGCCTTGCTACTACCCCGGGGCGTTTTTTGAGCGTATGTTGCGGGTTGCTCCCTGGAACCGAGTCCTGGCGCGCTGGCGGTTCTCCTGATGTCGGCACAAGTGGTGCTACGGCTGGCGCGAAAAAAAAACAGCGTCGGGGCCAAAACAGGCTACGGGCCCTAGCCTGGCAGCTGCGGAAAGCGATGCGAGCCCGGCATCCGGGGGGATTTTTTTTCTTTTGCAATATATAGAGACATATTTTATGGTTTTTTTTTGTTTCAACTGGGCGTATAGCTTTAAGACGATGTAAGCAGAAACCTGACTTGCTGCCATGTTAATTATTCTCTAAATTTTTTCAATCCAATTGAAAGCGATCTATTCTTCCTCAGCATCCTCATTTTCACATCATATTTTTCTGTCGGGGAAAGGTGGAGGTGATGTGTTTTTCTGCTCAGCGATGAAACGGTGGGTGTCTGTTCGGAGGTGAGAGGCAGCGGGAGCGCTGAGCCTCACGCCGGGCTGTGTGATGGAGCGCACGTAGGCTGCAGAGGGCACAACTCCCCACCCCGCCGCGGCTTCAAATGACTCACGGCAAAGCTGAAGAGTATCAAGCCCAGCACCCTCTCCACAGACATTTTGCACACAGAAATGGAGCACGTGTTAATTTTTAACACACTCCCAGCACTGCTGCTGATAGAGCCTGACCACACATACATGTTACACACATGAACACACACAGCACCGAATAGAGAACAAGGGATGGTGTTGCACGGGAACACTGGAGTGGTACAGGCAATAATGCTGAGAACTGGCAAGGGCTGGAGCACTTTTTTAGTGATTAATCGTGCTATTAAGAACTAGTATCTTCATCTCCCTGTCATTGTGTAGTGCCACTTACTCCTCTCACCTTCCTGCCTCCCCAAGTTGTTGTGTGGAGGTGGGGTAGATATTTTGGCATCACACATGTGCTTGCTTTGTGGCCTGCCAGGCCCAAAGCAACAGACCCTGGCCATGCTGCCACAGAACGGAGAGACACCTACAATTTCATTCTCTTTCAACCCCTTGACTAAGGAAGAAGCACAGTGTGCATTTTCATAGCTTCTAAAGATGCATTTTTAGAAGTTAACCAAACACCAGTGTGCATGCATGCACCCCTCCCTCATGTGATTGCTCCACACTCATGCATTCATGATACACTTTTGGGATGCACAGCACCTGTTTTAGAACACAATTGGTTGTGATTAAAATAAGAAAAATGAAGAAAAGCATCTAAGACAGCAAGCAGATGAAAAATAAAATGTTTTACAGAAATATGCCAAAGAACATGCTAATGACTGAGACGTTCTGATGCCAGAGACAGCAGCAGAGGCAGCTTTCCTGTTCCCTAACAGGGAATATAAGGATAGTTATCAAGTAGAGGTGGTCTTAGCTGTACATGTGCCACGAGGTACCTGAGGTACACACATTTCAGGGTTTGGATGCTCTGAGAATAACTCTGAAAGCACCTAATACAGAAAGGCTTCAGGCAGCCTGAAGCCTTTCCTGGAGGCTGGCTGCAAATAGCAGGGCTTGGGCATCCAGGGGTTGCAGCTGTATCCACCCACCTGCATCCCAGCCAGAACCCAAGCACAGAGCAACTGCACCAGGGAGGAGAAGCCAGGAGAACGTTAGAGGATGCTGGTGCTTTGGCTCCAAGAACAGGCAGAGGCAACTTTCTTTGAGCATGTGGCTCTGTGGAGAAGGCAGGCTGATTTCTGGAGAGGAGAACTGCCTCTCCATCTAAGGTCCTGCTGAGTTTAGGGGCTTTGTAGCCACTCACCACAAGCAGTTCTGCCAAAGGAACACCTGCCTCATGTCATGGCTTCCTACCTCAATGGGCAGCTCTGCAAGGCTTTAAGCAGAGCAAACAGTATTTAAAAAGATACTCTGTATAGGGCTGCCGAGTAGCACGTTGCTTTATTTGGCTGTGCTGCCCTGATTCACTAAAGCAGCTCAAATTTTTGCAAGTGGCAATTTTCTTTTGTGCAGGTTGGGTGCAGGCGTGTATTTAAAGCTCGGGGCTGCAAAGCAGAGCTGTGAGGGGGACAAAATGGGATGTTCACAACAGAGCTCAGAACAGGGGTGAGATAGGTTTGTTCTTCCATAAAAAAAAAAAAAAAGTCACAATACATCTAATTTCAGAAATTCAGGAAACAGATCTGTACTCACTCTTTCTGTTTTACTTTGGAAGCAAGTACTCTCATTTGACCCAGGGCTTGAATAATAAATATTTATATGGAAATCTTCCTTTTGTAAGTAATTCATTACTCTGGCCTCTGGGAATGGCTCCCTGTGCCTCTGCCTCGTTTTGAGCTGCGCTCTAATCTTCACTGTCACTGCAAATCGTTCAATGGATGAAAAGGGGAGGGCAGAGCAGTGAGCAGTGGGTTTTTCCACTTACTCCCTCTGCTCATCCTGAGCCCTTGGGGACTCTCGGTACAAATTTTTCTGCTAAGCAGCTAGAGATCCATGTTGTGTCAGATCTAAGGAGAACCTAGACTACAATCTGTCTTGTTTAAAAAAGGGACAATAATTTCTTTCCTCCTTTTGAAAGGAGGGCTGTGTGCCACTTCAATAGCCATATCTATTGACTTAAATATACTTTCAAATCAGGTCAAGATAGTTCTGTTTAAGTTTGTCCAGGCTGTTGAGCATGAGCAGGGTGAAGGGGTATCCAAATGGAGTGTTAAGCTTCACACAAGACTGAACTGTTTTAAAAATAGAAAAGCTCTGTTAAGAATATTTGAGAAAGCACCTTCCATTTCAACCACAAGACTTTCCAGACTAGCAGGAGAGTCTCAATACTAAGGCTCCTGCTGGATTTTTATTTTCAGCAGCAGACAAGATGTTGAAGCAGCATTGGGTCACAGTGACTAAGGCACTACTGGTGTTTACAGTTGTGCCAAATACAGGTAACATGATTAGAACTACAGTGCTCAAAACCCACAGTAAGGGTTCAGCAATAAGCTGTTGCTACCCAAGGACACCTCAAGCAAAGGTGGTGTTGTTCAAGCCTACACTGCCAGCACTGACCTCAAAGAAGCTGATGCAGGTTCTCAAATGGAAGTCAGACAGCGTTAGGTGCCGAGAGCAGGGAGCTGCAGGCTGGCCAGGGTCTTCCTGCAGCAGGACACACATGGCCACACCACAGACTGTCCCCAGGGCTTTACACTTCTCAGGCCTGCACTTCACCTCAGCAAATTACATGTTGCCTTTTGCAAATTCTGGCAGCCCTGTTCGAGTGTTGCATATTCCACACACGCCCTCCCTCATTTTAATGCCTTGCCTATTGGCATTCTGGAGTTCTTGGTGGTTTTTCTACTTGCTGCTTTAAGGAGATCTCAGGGTGAACTGCTTTATATATGGTCTTTTCTGGAGCAGACTGTTGTACCTTCAGAAGAAGGACTAGAAATGCTTATGTACCTGGAAGCTTTTGTAATAGACCCCACTTGTACCCCACAGGCAGCAGGGAAGTGCTGGTACAGGTCACTCGTGTTATCAATTTAATACCATCAGGTCATCGTGTCTGTACCTGGGCTTCTGCACACACGAGATCCTGTGTGGGTACCTGCTGTGCCTGAGCCTCCATCCTGCCCACTGCCAGACTTTACAGCTTCTGGGTGCTGGCACAGCAGCTCATGCAAGTACTCCTTTCCTCTTTTTCATTGGAGAGTTCTACTGACCTGGCATTTAGCCTCTGAGCAGAATGTTAACAGAAGAGCAGCAATGGAAAATCTGGAACTAATAGTTTTAACAATCTGTGGCGAGACAGGTATCAGCTCACCTGTCAGATGGTATTTTCAACTGTTTGTTCAGCA
>NW_008596132.1:3891-14988 GCF_000691845.1 Merops nubicus
GACCTTTTTCTGCTCCCCTATCTTGCTAATGCTGTAGAGAAAGCACATAGCACAGCAGTCTGCAGAGCCACCAAAGGGCACTAGCTGGTCAGGAGAGATCTGCATTGCTAGATACCATCAGAAATAAACAGGAACATTATTTTCCTTTGCTATGTTAGGAAAAGCTTTGGAAGTCCAGGAAGGTGTTTTGTGTACCAAACTACAGTGAAAATGAGTGCATGCTTATCAGCTATGGCTTTAGAATTCTGCTGCATGTACTTCTTTGCGCTACCAGACTTCCTAAATATTTTCCTGCAAGTCACAAAGCTGAGGTGTGAAATACAACCACACTGCCATGACATACCCTGTGGGGACAGGCACTGCCATCACAGCTCTTTCACCTATTACAGAATGGCTGTGTTCTTAACCAAAGTTATTAGCAGCACTTAAAAAAAAAAAAAAAAAGGCACTCAGAGATGCTTTTCACTCTGTTCTTACGTTACCCTGTGGCAAAGACCCTTCCCTGCCTGCTGTCTCACAGCCTTCATCCCCAGCATGCCCAAATACCTCCTGAAAGGTGGGTTCTGGATGCCTAGGCCAGGCACACTGCTGGAAGAAGGACCCTGCAGCAGCATCTTTACCGACGTTGAATTTTGGGTAGAAAGTTCAGGTGCCCCAAGAGCTCAGTGGCCTGTGAGAGCTCCAGAGTGCCCTTGGTGCCCTGCCGTGAGGGTGTGCAGCGGCATCGCTGCCGCCCTGCGTTCCAGAGAGATTTTGCACCTCACTGGCTCCTGCTGCAGTCTTCGCCGCTGAGGTAAATGTGAACTGACGCAGCAGAGGCCTAAACCAACATCCCCCTCATTAAACAAAATACAGCCTAATCCTCCTTTTGTTCTTGGTAGCAGGAAAAATAGAAGAAAGTATCTATGTTAATATTAATGACCAGCCTGCGATTTTCACTGCTGCTAATACACAGTGTCAGATCCACGCACTGGGGAATCCAGGGATCAGTTCCCTTGGCATCCATCTGGCTTCTGCTCTGCTCTTACCCACGTTTATTAGCAGCGCATCATTGGAACTCAGCAGCAATTAACCCCCTTGGTAAACAAGCTAGCCTGGGTACCAGGACTTGTCTGGGTAATTAGTCTTGGTCGTCATTTAGAGCTTGTTTGGGTGTAAGGTGCATCAGACCACAGCAGTACAGGGTAAGTCAAGGAGATCCTGCTGAGCTACCACTTGCCTGGCCCTGTTCTCCCCTGGCTGGACACCCTGTGCTCTCCACTTTATGACAAGTGTAGGTATATACATTAACATCTACCCTAGAAGTAGATTATTGTCTAAAAAAAAAATATTCGAGCTGAAGTATTAATTGGTGCTATTTTCTTCCCAGAGCAGTTTGAAAGTGTTTGAAACAGACTTTCCAGCAGAAAAAAAAAAAAAAAACAACTATTTGACTGAAAATAAAAATCAGTATTTTTTCAAATGGTACCATTTCCTGCAAGAGGAAAGCTCTGCATTCCAGCTGACCCTAATCCTTTCCTTCTTGCTGTGTTATAACTAGGAGACCTTCCCTTTCCTATTGCCTCCTTTGTCACGAAGAGCTTGCATGTCCTCTTTGAAAAATCTCTTTGTTGTTCCCTGTATATTTCTCAGTTCCATGACGTATCCCTTCCACACGGCTGCACAGACCTGTGCCAGCTGCATCCCAGCCCTGGCCTCTAGCTTTATATTCAGGAGCTGTTATGCAAGAACCACCAGCTGAACCCCCACACACCCAACCAGCAAGTGCTTCTTTGCTAGACTGATAAAAAAAAACGGGTTTTGAAGAGAGACAGGACACATCAGTTTTACATAAGAATTTCATTATATTACTGCATGTGTTGGTGGAAAAGAAAAAATCTTACTCCCATTTTGAGTTAAGCCTGTTTTCTATGGAGACAAGGCTTATACAAGCCTAAAACATGTTTCTGACTATTCCCCCAGGTAACTAACTTCAGCAAAGATTGATTTCCTACATGTTTAATGAGATTAACACAGGGCTCTGTTACTGTCCGTAGAGAAAGGGGAACCCCTTCATCACACAAACAATCTGCCTGGAAAAGACAAAATGGAATCAGGCTCCTCCAGGTCTATTGGCTTTTTAACTCAACATCAAATCAGTTTGATCATAGAATCATTAAGGCTGGAAAAGACCTCTAAGATCAAGTCCAACTGTCATCCCACCACTACCATGACCATTAAACCACATCCCCAGGTGCCACATCTACATGGTTTTTGAACCCTTCTGGGGATGCTGACTCCATCCCCTCCCTGCATGGCCTGTTCCAATGCCTCACCACTCTTCCTAATTCTTCCTAATATGCAACCTAAGCCTCCCCCAGCCAACTTAAGCCCATTTCCTCTTGTCTTATCACTAGTTTCTTGGGAGAAGAGACCAGCACCCACCATACTACAACCTCCTTTCAGGTAGTTGCAGAAGCAATAAGGTCTGCCCTCATCCTCCTCTTCTCCAGACTAAACAATCCCCATTCCCTCAGCCACTCCTCATAAGCCATGTCCCCCAGACCCCTCACCAGCTTCATTGCCCTTCTCTGGACACACTCTAGAATCTCAGTGTCTTTCTTATCCTGTGGTGCCCCAAACTGACCCCAGTACTCAAGCTGTGGCCTTAACCAGTGCCGAGTCCAGAGGCACAGTCACTTCCCTCCTCCTGCTGGACACACTACTTTTGTTGCAGCTCAGGATGCTGTTGGCCTTCTTGGCCACCTGGGCACACTGTTGGCAATGAGAACATACAACCACATACAGCTGTCTTTTAAAGTCTACAGCCATACAACAACAACTAGGAATATTCTAATTACCAGTGCTGAGCTGATAATTTCTAATTGGTTAAAGAAATGTCAGTACTATTAACCATCCCACCACTGATGGGATCTGTGGCACAAGCCCAATGCAGAACCTGACTGGAAGTCACAGAAACTTGTAAAAATTTTCCTCCAAGAGCTAAGTGAAATTTTGCTGCAAGTTAATCTGGCTGCTTCCTGCCTTATGCCACTGAGGAATTCAATTAGAAAAAAAGAAATGTTCCTGTCTCTTCCACAACAGCCTCCTTCTTCAGCCTTCTCTCCTAGAAGAGCCAGATTGCCTGTTGCTCCTTGTATTATCTTATTTATTTAGTGTTTTTCCTTTGGTGCATCTCTAATCTGCCTACGTGCTTCTCAAAATAAAGGGGCTTGAGGCTGAGCAAACCTTTCTGTAGGTACTGGGACACCTGAACTCACCTGAGTACTCAGCAGGAGTACTCCATCCTTACTTCTACCTTGTGCACAACAGAAGTGAAATTCCCCTGCTCTGAAGCAGGTGACAGTATATCTCCTCAAATCCTTTCCTCTAGAATGAATTATATTTCGTCTTTTGTGCCATTTAGCTTAATCAGCTATTGAACGACATTTTCTTGACTTGAGAAGTTCTCTCACTATCTTTTTGCTTTCTTACTGTCTCCGGTGCATACAAACTCAGGTCATCTGCACATCTCAGTCTAACAAGTCACCACTGGAAGTGTTGACTAGATCTGACTGTTTAAATGTTCCCGATTTTGACAAAACCATGCCAGGTGTCCTGGTACATACAGAAGGGTTTGCTGGGGTAGGTACCCTCAGAACCCTTTCTGTAGACACCAGAACTTCATTTGTTCTACAATTGCAAAGCATCACTCCCAGAGTAAAATAAGACACATTTTCTGAGAAGGCTCCTTTACTAGTGAAAAGAAAACTCTAAGTACTGGTGAGTCATGAGGTACCTTATTTTATTGAGGCTGTCAGTGAGAAACAGCACAGGCACAGCTGACTAAGTAAGGAAAACATCTGAGCATCTGGACTTACCTGTGCTGGTTTGCCCATTGCTTTTGATAACTGCTGGGTGAGCTCCCCCATGAAAGACTCTGGAACTTTATCCTTGCTTATATTTGTGTTAACAATGAATTTAGGCATCTCTGGACCACGTGAGTGTTTTCTTTCAGCTCACCTTGTTCACAGCTTTGTTTCTAGCTCACCTGCAAGATGACTTACATCTTAGTGAGCACCTTCAGGAGCCTTTAAGTAGTGGTACCTTCCTGGGGTGCACCTGGAGGGGTGGGAGGTGTGGCTCGGGAGAGACGGGGCTGCCTGTGCATCTCCAGGCTGCTGGCTGCTCATGCAGGTGTCCAGGTACAGCTTTCAGAGGGGGAAGGGGGGGGTTGTCCTCTGGAAAGCAAGCATCCAAAATGACACTTCATATTTGGTTGCAGCCTGATCGTGAAAACCAGTGAAAAAGCAAATGTTTCAGGGACTGGTTGAGAGAGGGAGGGTTTTAATGTGCCTCTTTGTGCAGATCTCATAATTGTTAAAAACATTTAGATGGATACCTCAGTTGAGAGGTCTGTGACTCTTTCTGTGGAACAGATTGTAACAGAAAAACCCCAGCAGCACATGTTGTGGAGATTTTCACTGAACTGTGCCTAAGTCATGACAAAGATGCCTTAGAGTCAGGGTCTTGGTTTTCCTCTGTGGTGAGCACTGGATTCTACAAGCTCAGAGGTGGTTTGTTTGCAGCTGGTTACTTTGTTGTGCAAATAGTCCCAGAGCAGTCAACAGGATCTCCTAAGACAGAGGAAACCCACGGGCTTTCTAAAATGAGACGGTTTTATCCAGAGTGGGGTATGTGGCAGAGCTGGGATCAGTTCTCTCAATAGAATCTTAGGTGAGAGAAATGATTTAGGGGGGTCAGCTGGCAGTTGGTAAGGTGGTGTTTGCAGTGAGATGTGTGTGAGGAAAGCAGATTGAAAATGCTGATGGAGATAGAAGAAGTGGCTTGTTAATCTCTTCATGGTGTTTATGTCCAGTATTTTCTGTGATTTAAAGGCTATTCTACACAGCCCGTTCCCCAGCCTGCAGAAGGGGAGAGCTGTCTGTAGCTTGCTCTAAATGCCTGTACTGCAACAGTGTAATTTAAACAAATACTTTTTAAATGGTGAGAGGCTCTGTTCTGAACGTGCTTAAATTGATTGTGCGGTACAGGTTGATTTTAAGTCAGTTCCTTCCCTGTAGCAGTCCCCTTGCTGTAAAAAACCTGCAAATAAGAAGTCAGGAGATGAGTTTCTGTGTGCCAGTGTTCATCTACAGCCCATGTAAGCAGATTTAATCTCCTGTATCCAAAGGATTCTGAAATAATGAAAATCCTGAAAAAAAATCCAGAAATAATCTGTTTATACAAGCAGAGTTTTCAGGGCATATTTCTTATGTCAAAGCACTAAAAAGAAACTCGAGTGAGAGCTCGGTCTGTAAGGAGAGGAGCTGCTGTTTGTGATATTGATGAACCTTTTCTTCAGGGACTAGTTAAAAACAGATGGCATCATCCAGAGCATTTAGTCACAAATTATACTATAGTAGTTAGTGGTCACTTGGAAAAACTTAGACTCTATTTCCAATAACTCCACAACCTATTTTTTCTGCTGGGTACAATAATCACCCGTTATTCGCAGCTTGCTTGCATAACAAGAAAAACATTTCCAAAACAAACTCTTTCTTCTCTGAAAACATCTGATGTAATTCCCAGAAGCTGAAGTACCAGGTTGGAAATCAGATCCTAAGACACCACAGATACTCTTGGGAGTGTGCTTTATTTTATAGCAGCCATTTTACTTTGGCATGCACTAGTGTCTCTGTTTGGCAGGTCCTTCTCCCTGCCTAGGGTGACTAGGATGTTCTCCACTGAGATTCCCATCACATCTCCAGAAAGACTGCTGCACGGTACAATTTCACTTTCAATATTTTTTTCTGTTACTATGGTTGGAACCTTTTCCCCTAATTTATTGTGCTAAATTCTGAATCTGTATCTGCTTGGTTCACCCTAAACCACATATCTAGCTTCCCTCTATTGACCTGTTAGTCAAATATTTTAGCCTTCTGTGTTTCCCCAGCCTCATGACTGATGATCATTTAGCCTTCTTAATCCTTCCTTCCCCTGCCTTGTCTTCTTGAATTATTTTACTTGGTCCTTCATATTTCTGATACTCTTCCCCGAGCTGTTTGTCAGCAGTTTCCTGATTATGCAGTGCATGGAGCTGGTGAGGTCTCATTTAGGAAAGCTCAATAATAAACTGCTCAGGTACCTGTGGCATTGGACAGCACTTCTGGGGACATGGGAGTCCAGCTGAGGCCCAGGGCTGTGGGCCCAGGGCTATGAGCAGAGCCTGAACATATGATCTTGTAGGAGGATTTGGGCCCTAAAAAAATGTTTTTAAACTTCATAAGGTATGCTGTCATTTAAGTTTGGTTTTGTTTTTTTTTTTTTTTTTTAATGGAAAAAAAAATCTCTTCATATCTAGTAGATCTTAAAACTGAGTGGTGAAATTTTCCGTGAAAATGTTTGGATATCCTCAAGAAATAAAACTATCATAACGAACTTCGTATCTCTATTTTAAACAAATAGAAAAGGAGTGAGACACAGGAGAGCTTGCAGTCTGTTTTTAATGTTTCCTTTTTAGTTCCATTGCCACAGTGTTTCCTGTCTGCTCTAAAAGATGCAAATTTCTCCTCAGGACGTTCAGAGTTTGGTGCAGAACAACTGTTCCTTAGGAAAGTTATTTTCAGTGACTGAGGTTTCTTTTTTTCCAAAATTCAGCTTGTTGAACTCTGCTTTTATTTCCATGATTGATTTTCCTTTGGTCTCAGGGAGATACCGGTAGATGAAAATTGCTGATAAAGCAAGGATTCCCAAAAAGATAAGGAAGCAGAAGGGTCCAAGGTTATCCTGCAGGCAGAAGTGTGAGACAATGTAAGGGAAATAAGAATCTCATTTCTATTTCCCCACCCCTGGGTGGAAATCTGTGTCTTAATCATTAAAATTCGAAGGTGTGCTCAGTACGCAAACCAGGATGGGTATTTAACCAGGAGCTTACACTGGCCACGTGTGACCAGATTCCAATTGCTGCTCCTCTGACAGGCATGGGGGATTCCTCAGCAGGTTTGGTATCTGGACAGAGCTCTAAGCTTTGCATATCGTTGTCATTTATTAGTGTGATTTTGCTCCCTGTCAATATTTAGAAGTGGATTAGCCCAGAGGGAGAGATCCAGCTAGAATCACTCACAACAATCAGTGGAAAAATCATCCCAAGTACAAAAAGTCCCATCCAGTTGATGCAGCCAACAATCAGAAAGGCTGATGGTCTGAATGACTGGCTGAAGATTTCAACCATGATAGAGATAGTGGCTCCAGCTGAAAAAGAAAAGCAAAACACAAATCAGGTACAAGTTTCCTTAGTTCCTCAGTGCACCTGGCACCTGCTGAAGATCCTTACAATGGCGGTGGTAGAAAATGGCAGCCAAGCAGAATAGGTCCTTTGCTAAGAGCACAAAAGATTAATTTCTGAAAGGGACTACAACTCTTAAATTTGGACTTCAGCTGTGAATTTAGGTTTCTCTCATACATACTGGAATCCTGTTTCTGGTGCCAGTGGAGCTGTGCATTCCATATTGCACTGGTAGCCATTACTAGTGCAGTAATGTATAAAACCCGCTCACCTTCTGGCTACAGCAGTCAGTTTCACCTGAAGTGTGTTGGTAGGCATAAAGCTTAACTTGCTAAGTTAGTGAAGATGACTACTATAACACACCTGGCAATGCCTAGAACCCTGTTTATAGCTGAGTATTTTAAAAATTATTCTGACATTTCTGTCTCAAACCCTCTGGAGGTGATACTGTATTTTAAATGGCTTAAGTCCTGTGATCAGCAACAGAATTTAAGGTGTTTGTATCCTTCTCCTGTCTCCCACTTGTACATATCTGCCCTTCCCTCCTTAAGTTACATAACTTTTTACAGTGGGACTAAACTGTTCTTCCTGTGCCAGTTGTGTCACCAACCAACATGATACAAAATTTCCTCCCAGCATCGCCACTGAGGTACTCACAGGGTCCAATTCCGTAGAAGATAACGAAGAGGAAGATCAAGATAACACTGAAGTAATGCATCCAGAAAAACTGGTGCTAGAAGTGGGAAACCAGTGATATCAAACCATTAGATACAGGACAGAATAGCAGGGCTCTGGAATTTCTGCCACCAGCTCCAGTTTTTTTATGTATCTTGTGAAGCAAGACCAGAAGGGTGGGCGGCTGCTGGTTATTAGCCAGAAGGCTGCTGCCTCCTTACCTGCAGTGACAGGGTCATGGTGAGGAGTGCTAGCACAGAGCACATCAGTGTGTATCCTCCCCAGAGCAGCACCTTCCTCCCAAATCGGTCTATAAGGGTACTCTGGCAAGGAGAAAACATGGGCCATGAATGCCAGTTCCCCAGTGAAACAATTCCTCCCTTCTCCATGTGTTCTTTGCAGAAGACTTACCTGAACAAGAGCAAGGAATCAATGTCATTTGAGAGTCTCTTAATTCCTAATGAATTTGATTTAGCTTCTTTAAAGGTAATTCATTATTAATCAAGCTGTGTTTATTAGTCAGTCTGTGGCTGTTAGTTCTGTTTCTTGCATGCTGGTATATACTGAATTGTGCACACATCTAAACCAGAACGTCAAAAAATTATTTTACAGACTAAAAATGAGTCTAAAGATGTAAAGTCATGCAAGTAATTTGGGAAAAGATTTTCCCTTTATCCTGCACCTGGTTTTGTTGAGACAGGAAGTTTGGCCTCAGGTTATGCAAAGCTCCCCCAAGCCCAGTTATAAGTAAGAAAAAGTACAATTGTTGACCACATGAATTTTTTCCTTCAAAACTCCAGTCTGAAAAGACTTACACAGAGTATAGAGGATAAGCATTCACACAGCCCAACTCCCAGGGACACATACGGGACAAGGTATTCTTCAAACTTGGCTGTGTGGAATACTTCAAAAGAATAGAAGTAGATCTGAAAAATGCAGAGAGGAAATGCACCCGTGAGAAAAGTGTTGCACTCGTGATGCAGTTGTCAGCTGGTGTAATAGCATTAACTTAGAGGGGTTTGTAACACTGGCTAGAGCTGTCTCCTGTCCTGGGGATAAAGAGAGCACTCAACTGCATTGATTCCACAGAGCTGCAAGGTGGTCATGACAGTCATCAGAATGTAGAGCTGCCAGCGCAAGGATCGCTCTTTTATTACTTCCAGGACACGCAAGGTTTTCGTGCTTGTCATTGCAGCCTTCTCCTTCATAATGTCATCGATTTCTGCTTGATGGTCTCCTTCCCCCCAGAGCTTCCTGATGGCTTTAAGGGAGAAGAAGGGGAGGGAGTTATTCTACCAGTACAGCTCTGTGAGGAGTGGTCACGTGAAACCCTCAGTCTGCCTGTGGGTGTGGGTGCTGGTGTCGGTGCTGTTTGCTTCTGCCATCGGCTTGGGTCTGGGGCAGACGGCAGGATTTTGTCTCTCTGGCTGTCAGCATAGCAGATCTTTCTAATATTCAGTTGACTTAATTGTAAACCAAGTAAACATTCAAGTGCATTTTACCTAGTAAAAAATGAACTGCCTAAACCATTTCCTTTAAAGAAATAAAGTAGTTCCCACAAAAGTGGGAAACATTAAGCATGTCAATATGTATCTATCTTTCTTGTCTTAGCTGATTAAATGAGATGGAGTGAGGCCCATGTTAATACAGATGTGTTGCCATAGGGCCCTCAGCTGTTTTAGTTAGAACTGTCTCTGCCGTACTCCATGGCACTGCACTGTGCCCTGATCTCTTGTCTTCTGCAGAGGTTGTCACTTGAACACATCAAATTAAGAGAAGTGAAGTGAGGAAAGTAAACACTCTACCTTTCCTGCAGGCTTCCTCATTACCCTTCTGTATCAGGAGGTAGGGTGGTGAATCAGGGAAAAATGGAAGGGTGACCAGTTGAACCAATGCTGAAAGTCCACTAGATGCTAACAACCATGGCCACATAGCTTCGCTTCCTAAAATCTCCCTGGAAAGTGTATGTGAAAAAAAATTATGCTGAAATAATGAAATGAATGTTCAGGAAGTTTTTCTGAGTGATAAAGATTGTTCAAACTCCATTCAAGGCTGTAGTGAAGCAAAACCTTGAACTGACAGTTTGGCAGATTTCACAACTGTGGCTATTTTTATTTCATACAATTTTAAAGAAGTTATTTGGCACTCTGAAAAACTCTCTAAGTATCATTAGGGTCAGATATAATGTTTAGAGAGCTGATGAGACTTATTTAACCACTGGTTGATTAGAGGATCAAAACATCTAGCCAAGACTTTTAATGTAAGTATAGTAAATTTTTAAGGGGAAATCTCCTAGTGAAAAGGGTGTGGTAGTAAGAAGAAATCAGACTATAAGTAATTAATCTTCTGTCTGATGTATTTTAAACTATACGTTTGCCTCAAATATGACCAAAACTTTTCTTTTGGCATAAGCTAAGGCCTGTTCTGGGGAAGATAAGAGAGTTTTTCAGACACTGATGAGGTGAGAGGGTGAGGTTATAGGAAGATTTCTACTACCTGTAGTGCAACTGGATAGAAAGATTGGAGCATTTACCTTAGTCCAATAACCTGTCCTGTGAGCTTTCCCAGTGTCAGGAAAACAGCGACTGTGGAGTTGGTAAATCCACGCAGCTTCTTGGGTGAAATCTCTCCTACATACTGGGGATGTATATTGAGAGAAAAACCTTTAACATAGAAGAGGACAAATGATTGTTAAAATATTTAGAAAAGTGTAACTTTCTGACTCTATCCCCTCTCACATTGTTTTCATTCACCCTAGGGTTTTGATTAGAATTCCTTGCAAAAGGGATGATGTCTTTCACTTTTCTTAAGTGCCTATTATATTGGGTTTAAAAATCATTCTCCAAGAATGGCAATACCTGTAGAGACAGCCCTGGGGCAGCAAGGATGCTTGCGCTCCACAGTGGCATGAGCACATACCTGAACCAATACCATAGAGAAAACGTCCAACCAGAATCATCTCAAAGGATTTGGCTGTTTTACTGAAGGCCATAAAAAGTGCAGCTGCCAGCATGATCAGGTTGGTGCACATTTGGCATTTTTTTCTGAAGAAAACAAAACCAAACCAAACCATGAGAATTTAGTGTGGAAATAGAAGCTCCTGTACTCTTTTGACTACTCTTGCTGCGACAGGAAGCCAGGTACTGCCATTCCTG
>NW_008596132.1:15019-18735 GCF_000691845.1 Merops nubicus
TGGTTGAAAAAATTTTTGACTTTGGGTAGTAAAAGTGGTTCTTTAAAATTCCAGGATCCTTTAAATATGAATTCATTAGTGTTTTTTAGCTTAGAATTTAAACAGTTGGAACATTTCACTATCATTTCCACAGTACAAGTGGTGAGGGAGATCTAAGAACTGGCCCAGTTTGTCTCCGAGACTTTTAAATGGCTAGAACTCACAAAATGTCAGGTTGTTCCCCAGAAATAATCTGAGTCCAAAGCTCCCTTTCTAGAATTACTCATACATTCTTGGCTAAATGAAAGTGATCTTGGATGGCAGAAGTAGTTTCTAAAGGCATAGTTCCAAAGACACTCTGTGAATGGTGGGCTGGTATGTTCACAACTCTGGTGTCTCAGGCTCACATCAAGGTCTTTTACACTCAGTTGTTCTGCCGTGATGACAAAAGTCCTCTTGCACACAGTAAGAATTCACAGAGATCCAGTGTTTAGAAGACTGTGACTCAGCAGTTAGGTTATCGTGTGTTAAATAACCTCTGGGAGAAGTGCACAATCTTATTTTCACTCTTGGGAGACCATCTGAGTGTGGGATGAGGCAGTGTCCCACAAGAAATTTCTTGGGGGCACTTACCTGATAGGAAAGAACAATTGCAGGCAGGCTAAGATGGTTTGTTGAGACCCATATGAGGGGTCCCTGGATCAGTGGGTTGTGGAGCAGATCTCTAAGTGGGTCACACCAAGTAGATATGTTTGCCAATTGCTCTGCAAATGAAATTAGTGGCATTACACACAAGGCAGTGAGAACAGACCAGACTGGTGAGGAATCCTTTTGCCATCCAGTGGGAAAGAGAGTCTGGAACTGACTTTCAGTGAAATGGATTGCCACAAACAGAGATGTCTCTTGGAGAATTTGTTTTGGTGCTGATTGTAGCTTTACAGCGTAGTTACAAGTAGTTTTTGTTTTGTTTTGTTTTGGTTTGTTTTCATATTTTCATTAAATTAGATCTGAATATTTAATATAATGTCACCACCCCAAAATGAGTGTATTTAAATAGAAATCTGGCTCTTCTTTGATACTAAAGGCTATCTTCCACACAGTGGTTTCCAGGTAGTTAGAGCGACTGCATATAATGTGTCACAACACCAGACACACAGCTCCGGTTTGGGGTCTGTGATGCTTGAGGGATCTTTATGGAAGTCCCAGGGGATCTTGAAGAGAGCATGGGGCTGGTACACCACCCTGCTGTTCCCAGAGGCACAGCTCTGGTGATGCAGTGGTGAATGCAGCCGTTACAGAAATTCAGCTCACTGGGAAGGACAGGCACATGAGACAGAAGACTGCTTGCTAGGTGAAAGAGGTGGATGTGCTAGCAAACCAAACCAGATGTCTTCACTCAGACTGCTTCAACCAAAAAGAAGAGGTTTATTTGATCACCTTGGTATTTCCCTGTAATTTCTGACTATTGAGCTGTAACAGAAAAACTTACTTCCTGTATTTTGTAGTCAGGAAGCCACAGCAGAGGCTCCCCAGGAATCCTCCTATCCCATAAACAGACACGATGAAGGACCACAGCAGCATGACTGTCTCAGGAGGGAGGGGGGAGCCGTGTCGCTCTATCCAGGTTTCATTAATGAACTTCCTGATGTGCTGAAAAATAAAATGGGATTTGACTGGATAATGGGTATAAGATCCCTTCATATTGTTTAGCTGTTCTACTTCAGATCTAGTCTGTAGTCCTAATATTAAAGTCCTTTTGAAACTAACTTTCTTAGTAAAACAGGTTAGTTGAGATCACATCACAAAATCTTTGTATCAGTCAATAAGCTTCCTGGGAAGCATGCTGAAAACACATTTTCTACCTTCCTTTAGAAGCTTGCATACTGTGTGGTAAGAACATTCATAAACCAGAAAATGCCATCCTATTCCTTAAAGGAGAAAAAGTTCTCTGCACATTTGATGTTACTGTTAGCCAAAGAAAAGGCACAGATGTATCAGCTGGATGCTAAATAAACCTGAGACTGGTGGGAGAATGGTGAGCTCGGGCTTCTCCTCTCTGTGTCTCCATCCTTAGGGAGATGGCTACTTACCACAGAAGGATAGTTAATGACAGAAATGTGGAATCCGT
Organism: Merops nubicus; assembly: GCF_000691845.1. NCBI lineage: Eukaryota > Metazoa > Chordata > Aves > Coraciiformes > Meropidae > Merops > Merops nubicus. The sequence goes on from NW_008596132.1 coordinate 17,127, forward strand.
ATGGGAAACTACCACCAATTCCCAGCACTAAGATCATTTGAAATAGTCCCCGGAACTGAACCTGCAGAGCAAAAACAGAGTGCTCCATCAGCTTCTTATCAGTCTGGATTTGTGCAGAGCTGGAGTGTCTGTAGCCACCCTTATCCTTCCCCTTTGTCCACTTCAAATCCGCTTGAATTCAAACATTTTCCAAAATCCCTCTAACCTACTGCCACAGTGCAATCATCAGCCCCAGTGCCACAGCCAGACTGTGTGCTGGTGTGAGTGGTAATCCATCCCTTCGCCTGCAGGAAAGAAAAGGAGTTCGGAAAGCTGTTCCTGGCAGCACGGCTCTCAGCGTGTGCCTGCAACACCCGGCGGGCTGCTGGGTGAAGGTGTCCCCTGGCTGAGGGGGAGGGGATCCCTTCCCTCTCTGCAGTCTGCAGTGACCTAGGCACGTCAAACTCTAATGCTGTGCCATAAAAGTGCAGCCTTTAAAATCAACATTTTATTGTACTCCCTGCTTTCATTTCTGAATCTGTCATATCTTTACGTATAATAAAGAAAATGTCTTTTAACATTCAGCTTTTCCAGAAAGGCATGGTCTACAAAGAGAAGATGATAATTTGGAAGAGCTCCCATAATTACATTAAAATAAAAATCTTCCTGACTTTGATTTGGGATTTTGTTTCTCTTTTCTCAGTATTCTATTTTTTCTACGTATTTAACCACCAAAGGAGGGCTTGGCATCATCTTTGCTAGGTACATCTGACTGTAGCTAGCAAACCAAACCTAGGATAATTGTGATTTTAGCCCCATCAGGACCTGTGCAGGATTTAACTGCCTCTTCCTTTTTAATCAGCACATCACAGACCAGACCAGTAACGTCATCTCTGTATAGAAGACCCTGTGCTCTGTGTTCTTCTCATGTCACATATGAACATCATGAGCTCACACTTTTTGGAGATCAGTGCCTGGATAAAGAGAAGCTGTTAGAAAATGCAATCAGGCAGGAACAAAGTAATGCAAATGTGAGTAGTGCTGGACTGGGAGATGCTTAGACAAACACTCCTTTTTATGCTTCTGTGGAGAACTTGGTAGTTAATTTGTTCACAGCTGGATTTCCCAAGTTATCACATGACACGAAACAAGAAGCTATGGACCAGAAGACTAAATGTCCTTTAAAATCCTGTCTCACATTCAATGCATTTGCTAATTGAGAAAAGCATTCAAACAAATTAAGAACTTGCCCTCTCACTTTTTTTTTTTAAATAGATTTAAAACCTAACAATTTTAATATTTAAAAAGGAAAGTAAAATAATTTTTTGCTGTCTGTTGAGAAATAGAATAAGAAATATTTATCGCTTCTTCCTTGTTTAAGAATATGGAAACTCTTGGTGGATGATATTAATTATCTTTGGATGAAATGAGGAAAGTAATTTATTTTAAAGCTTAAGTAATGATTTTTAGCCTTTTGCAATACAGTTAGTCTATTAATTACTTTGGGAAGTAATCAAAGTGCTTAATAATTAGTTTTGTTTTCAGTTATTCAAAAGACCAAAGAAAAGTAACATTGTCAGTGGTGGAAATGCAAGGACTTTTGTTACATTTTATTTTATTTTATTTTATT
>NW_008596133.1:0-495 GCF_000691845.1 Merops nubicus
TTTAATAAGAAGTTTTTGCATAGGAATGGAAAGGGTTCTACAGCACTTTGCCATCTTGAGAGCAAGCTGAGCTGCCACGTTGCCATAGGCAAAAGTTTCTGTTCCTACTTGCAACTCTCCTGGCTATACGTGCAACCTTCTTTACCACAGGAACGTGAGGGGAGCTCATGGTGATATGATCAGCTTACTGTGACTCTTCTGTCCCCTCTTCTTTCCTCTCATGGAATTCTTTTCTGAAGTTCCTTTCACACGACAGAACTCTGCATTTTTTAAAGATAAACCATGTCCTTTGCTCTTACTTGCATTCCTCCACATTTTACTTTACTGATCATGCTGTTCCTTTTTGCTCAGTTTTCTAACACCATCTTGGATGGAACTTTACAAGACCATCTTGTCTTGCATCAGTTATATCTCCTCCATCCCTATCCATCATGACTTGTAGTTTCCTAGTTTACTCATTTAGAAAACAAAACAAAACAAAACCCCCAACAAATA
>NW_008596134.1:0-202 GCF_000691845.1 Merops nubicus
CAGTACTTTCACCCAAGGCACAGCTAATATTTATTCACTCATATAGCGTTAGAGGTGCAGTCAGCTAATAATAAAATGGCATTAATGATACACTGAGGGATAGACTTGGATGAGAGATATATGCATGTAATATTCAGAGCTGTCAAGGTCAAAGCTGAGACAATGACCCTTTATGTTTTGGCAGTGGCTGGGGTTTTATGGG
>NW_008596134.1:292-585 GCF_000691845.1 Merops nubicus
GAGAGGCCTCTAATCTCAGGAACGGGCACAACACACTTTGTCTTGTCAGCTCCAATACTGCAGATTTACTCAAATCATTCACAGGCTCCTTGCTTTATACAGTTTCATGAGTTTTACCCACACTAGCAAATCTTTGGATTTGGGTAGCAGAAGTATCATAGCTGAAACATGAAACATTTCCTCTCAAAATCCTAAACTGATTTCTACGTTATAGTCCATACCTGATGCAAAACCTACACTAGTGACTGATTTCTACGTTATAGTCCATACCTGATGCAAAACCTACACTAGTG
>NW_008596135.1:0-211 GCF_000691845.1 Merops nubicus
CCCTGGGGACATCATTCCCCTCCCAAACAACACCAGAGATCACCCAGCCCCATGCTCCCCAGCCCATCTGCCCCCGTTCAGCCCCACCCTGGCCCTTAGGAGCCGGTTTGTGGAACCAGGGATGCGTGGCAGGACCAGATCCTGCCCCTGCGCATGTCCCAGGAACTTCTTGCCCTGCCCAGTCCCAGGGAAACCTTGAGGGGACACCGAC
>NW_008596136.1:0-5296 GCF_000691845.1 Merops nubicus
GGAGGTGGTTTTCGGGTATCTGTTTTTCCGAAAGGACTGATTGGCTGTGAGGGAACCGGCGCCTAAAGGAGCCTGGCTCGGCTTAGCGATGGCCGGGCTGGCGGGGCGGGGGAGGGGGGGAAAGGGATGTTTCGCTTCGGGGGTGGTCTCTTGCTTCTTTCCGAAGTTTCCTCTTTACAGGTGTTGCCTAAATAGCCGCGAGGGCTGGAGGGTTAATATAGCGGGTATTCCCCCGGTACTGCTGAAATTGTCTTCATTTTAGACATGAAATCCCCTTTACCCCTATGCAGTAGGCCTCGTGTATCCCTTGGAACCTGCTCTTAGTTCTCGGTGGCAGACAAGGTACCTCCCCAGCTTCTCAGAGGCTGGCTTCTGTGCACTGCTTCATGAACAAAGACTAAAAAACATGATTCGTAGAGATGCTGAGGAATCTCACGAACTTAGAAGTTGAAGTTTGTGATTAGCGGGAAGTTCAGCAATCTGAAATCTTAAACATTTTTCCTCGTTGCACACTGCGGTCTGTTTAGGGGCAGATCATGTTCCAATAAAGTGAAGCACAGAATGCTTCCTAGAAGAGGATTTGGGTAGTTTTCTTTTTCTCTAACTCCGTGAGGCCCAGTTGCAGGTAGTACTTGTTTTTCCATAAGATAGGTAACTACTATGGTAGTTGAATGTTGGCCTATTTCTTGCTGGGGAAATATGATATTCCATGGTGGCTTTATTTGAAAAGTAGAAATGTGTGTGCAGAACTAATCAGGACGGGAGCCCAGAGGGTGGAATAAATCAGATAAAAAGGTTAACATCGGGGAACTGTTGAGTTGTAAAAATTGTTTGCCAAGTTTGGCTAAGTTTGTAGTTCCAGTATCTTGTTTTGAACAATCGTTGTGATGTTTACTTTATTTAGCGTGTATATCTTATCTTCCTCAACTGGAGAGGTGGGAATATGTTGGTATCACACACTGAAGGCTTATTTAAACAGTAGGTTCAAAATAAAACTAAACTATCAATGGTATACTGATGGCAACTGTTTGTTGGAAGAGATAACTTCGCTTGCTTCTGATGGATTCTGAAATAATTGTTTAAACATGATGAAGATGGGTATGATAAAATTTTAAAAAAGAAGTTATGAAATCTGATATTTGAAGAAATTTCTGAAATTCCTGCATGAGTTTATTCTTAGAACCATTCTAAGGTAATTGGAGTTTAAACAGCTAGGTCCTCCCTTATGGTTAAAGCAGTATCTTAAATCACTTTAACAATTTTTTTATCTTTTTAATGTATAACTAGTATGGATAATTTAATGGTTCTGTATAATTGAAGCTATAAATATGTTTTTTATTGAAAGGAAATTTGGCTTTTAAAGTCAAATTTCTTAGGGAAATGATGCACTACTGTTGCTGTATAGTTAACTTCCAGAAATGCTGGTGAGATAAGGTTAGGTTTGGCCTTCCATTCAGAGAAAGAAGCACAGTTTAAACAACCAGCAGTGTTTTGTGTGTGTTTGGATCAGAAGGCGTGTGTGGGGATGCACTGTGTGCCACCTACCTTCTCGCTGTGTGGGAATCAGTTGTGAGGGAGCTGTACTGTCTTTTATCACTTTAAGTTGCATTCTTTGAGTTTCTTAAGTAATAATGAAAGGTAACGTACAAAAATAACATCAAGCCTTGTTTTTTAAAACACTGCAGCAAAAGTGAAAAGTGGTAGTAAAGAATGAGGTCATGCCCAAAATGTGTGAGCCGGAGACTGCCAGCAGTTTCCTTTTCTGCCCGCGGAGCATTTGGGATCGCCTCTTCACTGAAACTACTGAAACAGTGTTTTGAAAGAGCTCCAGGAAGCATAATCTAGTTTGCTTTAGAAATTTTTTCTTAAACTAAACATGTTTACATGGAACACATACCGTCCTTTGTCTTCATTTACACTAATGTTTACAAAATAATTATTTGGTATCACTTGTATGACAGGTCACTTAGAAAGCGAATTGGCTAACAACTCTCAAAGGATTGTTTGTGTTGTTTTGAAACCAACATGTGGGAAGCTACCATTTTCTTCTTCAGAAGTTAGCAGTTTAGGAGTAACAGAAGGATGGAAGTGAACAAATCTGCAAACAGGCATATTTTTATTATAAGCATATTAGTCCCACTATAACCTGTTACGGTGTTAATCCACTCCCCATGACAATGTGCAGAGCTGGAGCTTTTGTCTAGCAGTGACCTTTGCATAGGCCCAGGGTTATGTCTTGCAGGAGCTCCTCACAAGACTCCAGGTCCTTAGGCCTGATTTTGTAACAGGTGGTCAGTGGACTTGCTCCTGTGTGTCTCATAAGGGTCCTCTGAGGGCTAGCGGAGCTGGAAACCTGTAGCTTGATAAATATATGGACAGAAGCAGTGACATTGGTTGGTTGTGATTTTTTTTCCCCCCCCCTCCCCCTCTCTTGCAGCATCTTTATTTTCAGCATTTGTTCTAAGTATGAAACCAGTAAATTCACTGATGTTGAAGTTATTTCCTGAGTAGTAGTAGTAGTTTCAAGTTCTTCTTTGATCCAAGAACCCAGTAAACACCAATTCCTCGATGAAATGCCCAGGCTTTAGAGTTCTTGTGTTGCAGGACAATGTGTTTTTATATCCAAGTAAACAGTCTAGCTTCTCACTGAGTACTCTAGGTATGTTAGCATCACTTATGTTTTCCCAGGCAGGGGCTAAGTAAGAGTAACTCTATATAGTTCTCATCTGATTTCTGAATTAATCTTCCACAACTTAATGGTTTTTAGTGGCCTTGAATAGAAAGAAAGAGGAAGACAATTGTTTACCTTTTAAGATACGGGCATTTATTTACAAAAGACTTCAGAAGAGATTCTCATGGCATTAGTTATAAGGGCTAATTTAAAGGTGCACAGTTTTTACAGGAAAATATGGGGAGGACTTTATATGCTTTTATGTTAATTTACAGCATTCTGTATCCCCAAATGAACCCTGATATCTGCAGACTGCACATTCCTTGGTTTCTTCGGATGCCAGTTCTTGTCAGTCTAGGCAGGATTATATTGAGTTTCATTTGTTCTTCAGTAATATTTACATTGCTCTGCTGTCCAGAGGCCCTGATCAGGATAGTTCTGTTTTGCCAGGCACTGCAGATACCCAGATAGCCTTAACCCTAAAGTAAGACAGAAAATACAGAAATGTAACATTAAACATGAACTTTTCTGTCTCCTTTCTTCTACACTCAAGGTTTTCAGGTTGCTGTGTTGTACCTCAAGCGACATTGCTAGTTTGAGCTACGTATTGAACTAGGCTGTCACTGGGCACTTGAGGAGAGAGACTTCACGTGAAAGTGCAGAGGGTGTGATGCTCCACATTTGAGTGCAGGATTGTTGTCGTGTGCCTGGGAGTGCCTTGTCTTAGCCTGAAGTGGAAATGCAGTTCCTGGACTGGTCCTGAGCCAGCTGTGCCTGTAGCCCTGGCATGTTCCAGAGAGCCTCACGGGGCTTGGTTTGTGAGAGGCTTCCCTTGGGGACTGCAACTGGTAGGGATGTGTGTTGACTTAAAACTCTTTAGTTGATTTCGGTTTAGGTTTGGTTTGTTCTTGGTGTTTGGTCTGGTTTTTATAAAAGTAAGAAAAAATATTACAGCATGGAAAATAGCTTTTATTATCCATCAGCAGTTGTGGTTTTAGGTAACTTTGTTAGGCCTAGGTTATTCCCAGTTCCTGGTTTCTGGGAACTAAGTTTGTTTTCCCAGCATTCTGCTGCGCTTTCTTCAATAATTGCCTCTTTAGTCCAATTTTTTTATTCCTAGCAGCTTTGAAACCTTACAAAATCAGTTCACGGTGATTAATAGAGGCTTCTAGGTATTACTTTACTACACAAGCTTGCAGGCCATTTTTCTGTTTTCTCTTAAATCCTTAGTAAAACATAACCCCCCCCCCCCCAAACCAAAGAGAACCCACACAGTTTACTCAAGCACAGGAGATGGATGTAGGCTAATGTGGGCATTTTCTGCCCATTACCGCTGTTAGCAAGCCTATAGAACTGTTCCCAACAGAATCAGGTCAATAAAACACTTGAGATACTGGATTATTTTACTACTTGTATAGCTTCAGGACAGACCTGAATTTGGATGCTGAAGACACTTCTTGTGACGTAGTTCTGACATCTAGGAAGTACAATGAGTAGACTTTGAGGTTGAGTGAGGCTATGTTTACTCTGAGGAAGGAAAGAAATTAAGTATTCCAAAACATTGCAGCATTCAGTTTGCTCTGTGGGATTTTGGGAGGATGAGTATTTTACACTGTGAATATTCATGTATTATTTTAGATATTGAGTATATGTTTTAATAAGTTTATTACAAATACTGCATAATTAACATCGCTTGACCTACAAAAGCTGCTGTCACTTGTTGGTGCTTGCCTGTAAGGTTGGGTATTGATTATTTGACTGCCCCTAGTGTTTTGTGCACGTCTAGTGTTTCATTTGTTTGATGATTCTTCTTGTGCAAAACCGTTCTGTCACATAGACCTTGTTGGGGTTTTTTTCCCCTTTTTTTAAAGGTTCATGTTTTCTTTCTACTTAGATAATATTTCCATGTTCAGAACCTCTGCAGAGACTCTATGGAGAAGTTATTGGGGTAACTACCCAACTTGCATTACACTAACCTAAAACATTACTGTCACTTTTTAAGAAACCTCTGTTATAAATAACAATTACTGAATTTAAATAAAATTTAAATTCAGTAATTGTTTCCTGTTTACTTTGGTCTTTGACCCTTTTTAAGGGGATGAGCAGCTAGACTTAACAGAAAATGAAAGTAACTTTACCTTTATTGCAGTACTGCTAAATTGCAATTATCCTGAACTGTGGTGAAGTGCTACTCCAAATAAATCAGAATAACCAGAGGGAGGAAAAAAGTTAAGTGAGGAAATTGTATCTTTTCTAACTGTGAACTTTCCGAAGCAGAAGGAAAGATGACACTAAGATAAAATTGTTTTAGTTCATTGTTTTGTAGTTGTAAAGCAGTTGAAGGAAAAACTCTGACTTTAATAGCTATAAGGCTTCTATTTTTAAGAAGCTATTGCAGCTTTTGTTCTAAACAGTGATCTTGGTTCAGGTTACTTGATGTGATCAGAAATTTTGTCCTGAAACTTTTCCGGTTCAGGCTGCTGAAGACTGGTTCTTTCTCATTGCTCAAGCTGCTTGATCACTGATGCTGAAGATTAGTTATGTAAATCCCATTCTGCTGAGTTTTGTTGTGAGTTATAGACTGCTGACAGGTATTTACTGAGATCTTTCTCTTTGTATGTAGGG
>NW_008596136.1:5327-10722 GCF_000691845.1 Merops nubicus
CTGGGTAGTGGTTACAGTAGTCTTAAGGATAAAGAAAGCCATGGACGTGAACGTCCTTACGTTTCTTACCACATGTAATGTTAAGGAAATTTGTTCTGTTACTTGTAATAGAGGTTCTCAAATTTTACGTTGCAGATGCTCTCAGGCTTTCTAGTAAGGGGCTTGGGCAGGCTGTGTAGTTACATTGCTACATGGTTATGTGAATAGCTTAATAGCTTCAAGGAAAATCAAGAAAGAAAAACTTCCTTTGATTTTTTTTTTTTTAAAGATATTTGACTAGTGTAGAACTTGAAGTCATCTTATGTCCTGTGTAGGAAAACTTCCTGTTTGATTTTGTTTTTTCCATACCTTTTGGTGCTCTATGGCCTTTCCTTTGTAAGGGTGGTTTTCAACTTACAGAAGTCCCAAGCAGTTCCTGAGACATATCCAAAATGATGTGTTTTAGGCTATTGTGGGTGTTGTCAGTGTCAGCTCTTGGGAGTGATTAGTTGTTACAACTCTTAGATGCTCGGGTGCTGCGGAGCGTGAGGGGGCTTTGGTGGTGAGAGGCTGCTTGGGCTGGAGACTTCAGGCTGGCTTTGAAGGGGCAGTACCTTGGAGAGCAGACGCTGGCCCCGCTTCCTGCTGCCTGCCTTGGAGGTGATGCCTTGGCTTTTGGAGGACCACAGGTTTTGTCTTCTGTGGAGGGACTTGCATGGATTCGGGAAATGAGACTTGCCCTTTCTTTGGATTTGTAGAATTCTTTTTTGCTTATTTTTCTTCCATGTTAAATGATAAAGTATGTTTCTTCGTTATGAATGCTGACTTTTCACGTTGTGGCTTTTAATTCCTTGCTGCTTTGATTTCTCTGTGTCACTGCAGTTTGCTTCTGTCTTCCTGTGTTCAAGTAACATTGAGTCAGAAAAGCAGATCTTGCTTCCTGGAATCATGCTCTGTGAAGAAGTGATGAGCTGTCTGCAATTTGGCATTTTAGAGAGTGGAAAGGGAAAGCAGCGTTTACTTCCTAGTTGCTTTTATTTCTTGTATTTTCTTTAAGTGTTTAATTTCATCTGAATACATGATAATACTCATTCTCTATCCTGTACTTCATCTTTCTAGCAACTTTTCTGTTAGCTTTCAAGGTTACTTTTCTGCTCATGATTTTTTCCATTTCTCTGTTTCCTTTCTGCTTACCCCTGTGTTCTTTCTGCTCTTCCCTCTATCTTCCACCCTGCCTAATTTATCAGTGTTACTGTATGTATAGTTCTGTCTTCATATTATTGTTTCCTTTAACACGCTTCCATAATAGAGGGTTTTTTCTTCCTTTCCAGTATTCTCTTGATAATTCTTCCGACTGTGATGTTTATTATCTTTTCTGAATCAGACCTGCAGTTGCCTGTGAACGGTGGCAGTGCTATATTGGTGTCTTGGTGCTTCCAGCAAGTCCTGTTAAATATCCCACTGTACAGAAGAGAGGCCTTTATGATGTACTTTCTAATTGTTTAGAATTCCTTTTTAAAATGCAGTTCATGTATTAGTTTCACCAGCTTGGGTAGCTAGTACAGCAGGCTAAGCTGTACATGTAGAGGTGTCAGGGTGTTGGGACAATGTGAAAAATCATCTTAACACCTTCAGGAGCATGTAATTGTGATGACTAGTCAATGTTGCTTATGCTAATAGCATGCTGCAATTAAAAATACTTGTGGCCACTTAATTTCTGTTGTTTAAGCGTACGCTGGGGTAATTCCTTTTTTCTGTTTTGTGTAGCAGATTGGCAGTTTGCAGAATCTAATCTGGGAAGAGGTGGGAAGCCATTCTTTCCACTTCCTTTCCTTGTATGGGAACTGATTTGCAATCTGAGTGCTGAAGATGGACAGAGAACTGACTATCTGTGTAGTTTACTTGGTAAAAATAGTTAGCTTATTTGAAGTCTTACAAAGTTTTTTACGTATGGAATTTTCCAGATCTGGCATGTGTGGTGAAAGGGGAACTTCTTGAGGAAATCTGGAGCAATTACATTACAGTGGATTGAACTCCTCTGTGAAATTTGGTGCTGGAAAAACTGGTTGAGGAAGTTGAAACTTGTCAGAAGAAGTCCGTGTGGGGAAAAAAGTGCCTTTGGATGTTGACCTTTAGCTAATTTGTAGAAGGTCTGTAAATAAGGCTCCAAAAACACATGACAGTTGAGGCATGATTTGCCTTTTTTTTAACACTAGATTGAAGAAGCCTCTAATTATTTGCACCATTTTGTTAGTTGACTTCCACTTGGGATTAACTGTACAAAGAAACAGGGAAAAGTTTAGGATGAAAACTAGAATAAACTGGGGCACTGTGGTCTTAAACAAGCTAGCCAAAAGAAGTACTATATCCAAAATGTGAAGTATTTTTCCTCACCAGCAAGAGAAGTCCTGCTTTTAAACTGCAAGTGGATTGTTCTTGAGGAAGTAACCTGTTAGCCTCTTATGTCTTCCTCAGTAAGAAATCTTGGGTAAAGAAGTGTAGAGATTGCGTGGTACTAGTGTGCATGCTTTATGCTGTGTTGAGCAATACTCGTTGTTATCTCTCTGTTGTGCTTCTCAGTCATTTTGGGGGGATTTGATAAAATTTAATGAGAGCTTAATTTAATTTTCAAGAAGCAGTCAATTGCCTGTTTATTGGTTTGTGACAATAACTATTCTTCATAATTCAAATTATGGTACGAACCCTTTTCACCACTAGTGAAAATATTTTATTGTGTATGAATTGAAAAACAAGTATCTTTTCAGAGTTCTCTTCTGCTCATAGTTGCAGATCTCGGGTTCACTTTATTCTAAAGTATCTGGGCTTCAAAAAAAGTAACAGTGCTTTCACTTCTTCTGCTCCTACTTGGAGAAGCTGTGAACAGTGCTGGAAAAGGACACTGGCTTCTTTGCAAGGCAGGACAGCTCCAGAAGATCCATAGACAGGATATCAGCATCTACTGGGGAATTTGGGAAATGGTTGGTCTATGAAAGGCTTCCATAGTGCAGGTTATTCCACCCTTTTCAGTTGCTTGGCGTTTTGGGCAAGAGGTGTCTGGTGGAATTCCAGTCTAGGCTAACGGTTGTATCAGTTGATGCAGGAGTCTGAATTACTTTATTTTTCCTTCTTGGAGCTAGTATAGGATAACACTGGGGAGTGTGAGGTCAAAAGCTTAGTAAAAGTAACTTCTTTTACTTGGTTTAAGCATGGTCAGTGAAGTAAACTATTTGCTGCCTTGGCCAATCTCTGGCTCCTTTCAGTTAGGAGAAGGCTATTGCTAGTTTACTTCTGGTTGAACTAAGTTGTGGATTGTTTGGGTTTTTTTCTGAGCTACTTTTTTTCTTAATCTTTCAAATGAAACTTTTAACGTGGAGTATTTCGAGTCATAAGTCTTGAATGCTGTATCTGCTGGTGTAATATTTAAAAGAATACAACCTGATCTAGCTGATCAGACTTGAGATCAACTTTCATCACCATCTTGGAAGCTCACTAGGTCTGAACAGCAGTGCCAGTTTTAATCTTTCCAAAGTGAGCTGGCTTTGTATGTTGTGTTTAGCTGTGGTTACAGATACTGACCTGTGAGCTTTGCTGATACAGGGCTTGCAAAATACTTGTTTATATCAAAATGACATCTGTAAATACATTTTCTGATTGGGGGGGATTTTGTCATGAAATTTAACTGCAATCATGGAGATACTTGTATAGACAACAGACATCGCCTTCAGGCATCTCTTATTTCTTTCAGTCTGCTAGCTTTCAGACAAAAAAAAAAATAGCCAATAAATTACAAAATAAACTGTGTGTTTCAGTGAATTATTAAATACAGATTACCTAGCAGAAGTGAGTGCAAAATTCAAGCATGTATTTGAAAGCCGAGTGTGTACAAACTTGCTACTTTCTTGCCCTTTCTTAATATTCTCACTATTTTGTTCTCCTTTTGGAATGAGGGTTGCTTGTGTCTGTGCTGATGAAAACAAATAATGCCTTGGAGTTCAAAGGCTCAGCAAGCTCTTCTTGGGCTTTCAACAAATGCCTGAAGCTCCATTTGGGATAATGACCTGTGGCACATCGATCTTATCTCCTTGTTTAAGCAGGCTCAAATATATTTTATAAGAAAGAAATTAACCATATTTTCTTCTCACAGATTGTCCCTAAAACCTGGAGCACAGTCGTTAGGTGCCTCTGTTATGAATCTACTGTTTAGTCTTGTTTCTTACTGGCTGTGGTGGCTCAGTCGTGGGCCTTTTTCTGGTTGGGGGTAAAAGCTGTTGTTGTTTTCTGTAACTGATTCATAGTGTGCCAAGTAGTACAGCTGAACTCATTTGCAAGGTTCTTTCTTGAAAATAGAATGCTTCCTGGAGTATGTATTCTAATTTTTTGCATTCCTTGCTACTTTTAATTAAGACTAATAGAAAACCTCTTTTGCTTTTGGAGCCCTGTTCATGCAATTAAATCTTTGTTCTACTTAGAACTCAAAGTTTATCAAATGATTTTATGTGTTTTCACCTTAAAGTAGTCTTTTAAAGAAGTTTAAAGCTGGAGTATTTGAAGAAAAATAACTCAAAACCAGAGTCAGTCAAGTAGTGATTTTTTTTTTTTTTTAAAGTTAATACGTTTTAAGAATGCAAATGCTGTATTTTAAACTGAAAGTAAGTTTATCAGAGCAGTAGTTTTGGCATTGACAGTCTCAGCCTTAGCTTTGAAATTTTCCTTGGGGTAATTGGTGATATGCTAGGAAGCTCTGGTTTTATGCGGTGCTTGTTCCATCCTGATTGATTCCTTAAACTTTTAGTGGCCACTGTCAAAATATTAGGACAGGCAGCTTGACTCTCCCCAGTTAGTGCACGTTTTGGTGATGTCAAGCACACTTGATTGCATGGAAGTACTACTTAGGTAAAGCTGATTTTTTTTTTTTTTTTTTTTTTTTTAATTGAAAGAGGAGCTATACACACTTTATATTAAAGATGAAAATGCACTTTTCCCAGAATTGTAATGTCTTGTCTTTGAGTCAAAGACAATTTACAATGCTGAGGTGAAATGGGACTCTGAAATAAGACTACTTTTTTTTTTTTTTACTCCACTGAGTGGCACAAATGCTTTGAAATTGCTTTATAGGTTTTTTTTTTTCTTTAGTAATATGTACCTTGCATTTCCCTGGAGAAGGATGGCTGCAATATCCTTGCTGCTGAAAATCCCAAGGTAACAGAACCATTAGGAGGTACAGTGCAAAGATACCATAGATCTTTTCATAGAATCATTCCATCTGACATGATTAACGTGGAAGGAGAGCTGGTAAACCCTGCTGGACCTGGGCTCACCCATGCTGCTCTGCCAGGCTCCCGTTGCTCAGGTTTGCATGGAAACGCAGCAGCCTTGGACATCACACTTGTCTTGAGCAGGCTTTGTGTATTCCTGC
>NW_008596136.1:10753-16886 GCF_000691845.1 Merops nubicus
TGCTGTGCAGTGCTGGGGTCAGCGAGTCAGAAGGTGGGGGGTTGAAGAGGGCAGTGTTGAGACTCCTGGTGGGTGTCTCTGGGCCAGTAAAGTCAGAGCAGTATGCAGTTTGGCCTGTTTCATTCCGTTCACCAGCAGACAATCCACAAGTTGCTCTTACATTGTTTCCTTCTAGTGTTTGATCAGAAAAGCCATATCTGCATTACCCAGTATTTGACTGATGCAAGCTCATTTTGCTCCTCAATGTCTGATGGTAGTCTAAAGCTTTTCTGTATCTCTGCCACTCTGTGCTGGGTGTGATACTGCTTGTGCTCCTGCCCTTGGCATAACCCAGCCCAAATCCTGTCTTTCACATTCCCATCTAGTCCAGATCAAATTTTTTGCTAGGACTGCACAGATTGAGTACTTGTGATGTTTGAACTCAAAACTGTAGGAACAGTGTGGGTTCACGCAGCACAGTAACCTAGGCTTTGCTTTGTCTGAAAGTTGTGGTGTTCCTTCTGGAGCTGAGGTGGTTAATGATGCAGCAGAGTTGTGTTTTGTGTTTGAGATAGTACACCCAAGAGTTTTAGATTAGAATTCTTCTGGGTAGAACCAGCTCCAGTGTTCTGGTTAAATGATCAGCTGATGGTTGAGGTCTGACTGCCTTTAAAATAATTTCATGTGCAGCTGTTCTCCTTGGAAGCAGCTGCTGTGGCATCTTCTCTTTGGGCAGGTGAAAGCTGTGAGATGCTCTTAGTAAGGCCAGTTGTTGGCTTAGGTAGAAGTCTGTGGCCATCCTAAAGGGGGCATTTTAACCCAAAGCAATCATGACCTGGCATGCTGAAATCTTTAGGATGGCACCCCTTTTGAAAGATGACAATTCTTAAATGTCATGCATCATTTCAGTGTCAGCTTCCGCTGTTTTGCCCCAGGCTGCCTTAGCATATTATAGTAAAAAGAAATAGATGTTTGCTGGAGAAGATGAAGGAGAAAGGATGGAAAGGGAGTTGTAGAGATTCAATGAGAGAGAATTTGGTGATGTTTGCCGGGAAGGGGGGAGGTACATGAAGGTGGTAGTTACCTAAGGTCAGCTGATTTGCACTGTTTTGGTGAAGTTGTAGGTTAAAAGTGCCATTTAGCTCATGAACTATGCTATGCATTGGAATACTGAACTAAAACTCTGAAGGCCCTTCTGGTGGCTCTGAGGAACTACACAGGTGCTGAATAACCAGCAGATGTCTGATTTGGGGGTGAGCTGGGGGACCACTTGTAACTGCTTTTCCTGTACTCTCGGTACCTTCACTATTTCCATTCATAAGGACGCAGTATTGTTTAGACTTGCAAACCTTTGTTGGATCTGTTAAAATTGCTTTTGTTTCAAAAGTTCAAGTCTCTGACAGAGGCTAGAAATGGTGATTGCTGTTTCTCTAAGGAAATGAGATTTTAAAAGGGTTGCTAATGCCTGTCCTTACAGTTTGTTGTCTCTGTAATACTTGCTTTGTAATCTGTGTACTTCGTTTGTAATCAAAAGCTTGCAGGAAAGCAATAAGGTTACCAAGTTAGAATATTTATAAATATGAGAAATGCAGAGTTTGATTCAGGTGTGTTGTGAGGTGGCAGAAGGTGTAGTTTTCTGCAATGCTGTGCTGTAGTGGTATGAGGGTGGGCATTGCCAGCTCAGTATCATAAAGATAGCATAAAGGCACTCAAAAACACCTTATGGGTACGATTACAGAATCTAATTGCTACACTATTTTGGGTTACAAGTCTTAGGTTTTCCTACATTAACCTGTCATTTGAGCAGTGTTTCTAAAACTGCAGAATTAACTTGCTTTATTAATTTGATAGTACATTCTACAGTAGTATTTCAGCACTGTGGTTATGTATATCTAGCCAGTATTCTGTGACACCTGTTTTGAGGAGACTGAGTAGTGAAAAGAAGACTTTTTAATCACTGGGAAGTTGTAGGGAAGGTTGGACAGATAAACTATCACCATTAAAATTCAAGTTGACACTGTCGTTTTAGATAATTGTGCAAGATGGCTTTGTAATGGTCTGGAAGACCTCTGGTGAGTCCATCTAAGGCAATCATGAATTCTTTATAATAAAAAAGCAATAATTCTGATAGATTGAAGTAGAAAGGGAATGGGAGATGCTAAATTCTGTGTATGTCATGTCACTTGCTATTGATCAGAAACAAAAAGAACCCCCCCTACAAATAACAGAAAGCACTTGAATGCATAAAAAGAATAATATGCTGGTTCTCTGTGTGAACAATGGTACTTATACAGAAGATTGCATATATATTTATTTCAGGATTAATATTATTGTCCCTAATACTGTTTTGCTTAGTGTATGGGTCTTGTTTTGTCTATTTAGCCTGTATCAGGGAACAATTTCTCAGAATAATGCCCATTTTGAAAGTGATCTGGTCTTTCCCATGAGAAGCTGATACCAGATGAAGCTTGGGGGAGGAGGGGGAGGGAGCAGAATCTGTACGCAACTGTACCTCATTACAGTTTGGAATAGGTAGAAATTACAGTTACATATATTAAAGAGTTTTCTATTGTTTATTCTTTATCTATTATGTTTGTGAAAGAGACTGTGTACTTTTGAAAATGCTGATTTTTTACTTGCCATTTGATTTTGTACTTACTGTGGTAAGTGACCTTTGGATATAAGATATTCCTTGGAAGTCTAGCATGATAGTTGTCCTTGAGGTCTGATTACAGTCTGTTCCTCTAGCTCTGAAGTTCTTACTAAAAATGCACTTATGATCTGAGCTTCATTTGTCCACAGTTGAAATTATGTTGCTCCCTTCTTTGCAGTTGATATATATTTTTCTCATATTCTGTAATTTTCTCGGTGTAGTAGCTTTATTAATAGTATTTTTTTTATTAGCTTGGGATATAAGTGTTTCTCATACTTTAATACACTTTTAGAAAATCACTCTTTTTCTGGAAGATGAGGTAAATCACCCAAGCATTCCCTTAAGGTAGCCAAATAAAATGAGAGACTGGGGAAACAACAAGGGAATTGTCTTTTTTTAAAAAATATTAAGTTTTTACTCTGACCATCACGTATTTTGGCTTCTCAGCAGCTACTTGAATAAGAAATTAAATTTTAAGTATGTCTGATTTTTTTTCAAAGAACATTCAAAAACTTGTACATTATAAGATGTTAAAATCAAGCAATTAATAATTATTACTTTGGGCCAGTTAAATGCCTCAGTGCTTTCTTATATGATGTTACTGTGACAAAAAAAAAAGTTCTCTAAGCCATTTGGTTGTAAAGATTCAGTAGAATGAGACATTGCAAGTATGCAAAAAGACCACTTCTTCCTACATCATATTTGTAGAATAAGTTTAGCTGGAATTTACCTACCTACAGGACTCTCTGCTGGTTAGTTCTGTCTTGGATGTGTTCAAAGCCTTCACCGTTCTGTTTCTCCCATACTCTAATAGTAGCTATGTCATCAGTCTCTTTGCCTACGGATGAGAAGTGTTAGGGTGCAGTTACTCCAGCAGAGGTGGGGCAGTTAACATCTGCAGTCACTACAAAGGTGTTTACTTCTCTCAACCTCACACTTTCCTTCCCGCCCTTCCTTGCTCACATAGCTGCTGCATGTGACACTTCAGTGGCTTACAAAGCCAACAAAAATGTGAGTAGTTTTCTGTGAGACTGGTAAGTTGAATGTGCTCAGTTCCCAGTCCAGCTGTCTGGGCTCCTGCAGGAGCAGTAATGGTTATTGAAATGCGTGGCTGCAGATACTGTTGGCAGTGCGGACTTGAGCTGGGTTATGCTGATTTTGAAATTGGATCTAGTGCAGGGCAAAGGTGTTTGTGTGCGTGGAAAGTAGGAGGGAGATGGAAGGACTGGAGAGTGAGGTGGTCTAAGAAACTTTAACTGAGAAATTTGCTAGAGCAAATTTAGGGAAGGAGTAGGAATTTGAGCCCAGAGTGCACAGGAGTAAATTAGGGAAGACAGTGTTAATTGCTAGCTTGTGAATGCCTGGAGAAAGCAGCCACTGGAGACGGGTGAAAGAGCTGAGCCTAGGTTTGGAGTGCCACTGCTGAGAGAGATACTGATAGATCATGGAGTGACTGGCTGCAAAGCTCTGGAGCACACATTATCAATTCTTATTGATGAGAGCACACAAGCTGTCACTCTGATGTGCTTCAGATGCTCTCTGAGCACAGGAGTACACCTTAGCACACCCTGTGGGAATGTGCCTTCTGTACAGAACCAGGGGAAAGGCATGTCCACCCAATCCATTTGCAGGGAGGAGGCTTGTCACAGGAGAAGTTTTTGAAAAAGTTTGACATGATTGTTCCTGTTGGGTTTGAAACACTGCAAGTCTGAGAGACAGGGAGACAGCAGATTAAGGAGGATCTAAAGCATGCAGGATGCTTGAATATGGAAAAGAATAAAAAGATGTGCTTTATTTACAAGCATATGAGTCTGGTTTAACTACTGGCCTATTCAAGGTAGAAGAAAATTAGTTAGGAAAGAGATATCATCAACTGGAAGTGAAATCATATGCAGCGAGGGAGTCCTTACAGAACTGACTTAATGAAATATGCAGGAATCATGATGACTGTGGTTGTTCTGATTGCTTTTCTGTCTGAACTTTTTTCAGTTCAAAAAATATTAGAAAGGCTTAATAACCAGTTGCTGCTGTACTTCAAGCTGCATGTGTCGACTATCTGCAAAGTTGATCTTCAGAATAAGACAGGAGCTTGAAAGTCTTAAGATTGAGGTTTTGCTTGTGAGGATATAAGTTACTGGAGCTGAAAAGTACCATTTCTGCTAAGGAGCACAAAGGAGCTTCAAGTAAGGTCCAGCAGGAGAAGCCCTGTCAGGTGTGTCACTACCCATTTTGGTAGTGTGGTACAGACTTGGATCAGCTCAGTGGAAAACTGCAGCCTCAGTGTGGTTACTCCAGTTTGAGCTTCTGGAGTGTTTTCAGGAACAAGAACAATATTATTTCTAGGTACAGAAAACAAAGGGAAATGGTGTATGTAGCCAGTATATTAGTTAGTGATTATTAAATAAGACCAACTTCAGTTGGTCTGTGTGTGAGATGGAGAATGTGTAAACAGGAAAATAACAGGTTTCTCCAGCTAGAGCATATACCTTCCTATTTTTTTGACTTGGGGCATAAACTCCAGTATTTCCCTGACTTCTATATTTTGTACTCTTTACGTGGCAGTTGTAGCTTTTAAGGGACCAATTTACTTACCTTTCAGTTCTTCTGATTTTCTTAATCTCATAGAGAGAAATTTGGGAGCATTTCAAACCATTGCAGTGAAAAGGCTGTTCTTGAAGTTAGAAGTTACCATCCTACTTGTTAGAGGCTGTGTTAAGTAGGGTGATATGGGGATGAAGTTTTATAAATGTATATGTAAGGTCCTTCAAGTTACAGTTAGGTTTGTTATATTAAATTATTGTCAATGGTTTTTGGGTCAAGATTTGAAGTCATTTATGTTAATGAAAAAAATGCTTACAAAGTTTGGAAAATGAAGGGTTTGTGAACCTTTTATGCTGGGCAAGATTTTTTTTAGCTACTGTCTATAGTTAAGGATCTGTTTTTGTGGTAAGCTTGACCTGAATTGTTTGACAGAGTTGTTGGTTTCTTCAGTGCTGTGCTTTGGCCTCGGAGTCAAGCATCATGGCAGTTTGTGGTGTTTAAAATAAAGTAGTATCAAGTGATAGTCATCTTTTAGTCTGCTTGCTAGTTTTGTACTCTGTCCAGTGTTATGTAGAGATCTTCAAAGTCTTCTAGGAGCGAGACAGAAAAGTGATTTTTAAAGTTTAACGGCACCCTATTGAGAGGCTGCTTTTTGTGTGTGTGTGGGGGGGTTTTAATATTCGAGCGGCTCGCTTCACACAGTATATATATGACAATATATAGGGATGTGTATGTAATGTCCTTATTTCAGAGAAGTCACAAGTATGTATTCTGTGTGATTGCTCTCTGAAGTGAATTTCTTGTGAACTTTACCTTCTCATCTGTGGCAGTGGATTTTCACTAGCCTTGGTTTATGGAAACCTGTATTGATCATCATGTAGGACTTCCCAATGCTGAAGCAGGGAAGGAGGTTGAGGTAGGGATTCTGAAGAGCTTGCTTCTGTTAGGGAATCTTTCCCT
>NW_008596136.1:16917-29210 GCF_000691845.1 Merops nubicus
TAGGTTTGTGAGCATGTACTATTTGAAATTTCATGTGAAATGTGAAATAAATACTTTTTTTTTGTTACAAATTAGACAGTCAACTTATAAAGAAGGCTGACATTTTCAATTTGTGTAGCAGTTAGTTAATTATAGACGTGTATGGAAATGTAGGACAAGGAGGAGTTGAGAATTGTGCATTGGTAGCTGGGGAAAAGTATGTGGCCAGTAGACAGAATCGAGTGCTTTAATAGAGAAAGAGTTGATGCATAAGTGGAGATGTGAACTACTGTTGATGTTTGGCTTATCAGAGTAAGTAAAGCATTTTTTTTAGATGGAAGCGAGACATTACCTGATATTACCTGATTGAAATATTTGGTATTTGAGTACATAACTGTTGTGGTTTCGGTCTGTAAGAAATGTGGTAAGCATTTATCATTTTGCCAGTGAGTGATTTGTGGTGGTTAAGTGTCAGTATAGACTTGTCTGTATTCGAAGGTAATGTTCATCAGCTTAGCTAGTCTGAAATAACTTTACACCTATGCAGCACATTTTTCTTATCTTCATAATTTTGTTGTGGTTTTTTTCCCCAATGTTTATCTGATCAGGAAAAGGAAGTTAAGGTCTCATGGTCATCTCAAAATGTGGACTTCATCTAGAGGAAAAAAAAAGTGTGGCTAATGAGTAAAACTGTTGAAGAAAGTTAATATTTGAAAGTGCACATGAAGTGAGTTATTCCTAGTGAAATTTATGCATCGTATTTCATGAGAAGAGGATTAGAAGGGGCTGTTCTTAATCACTAATTTTCCCAGCAGTATTCAAGAACACTGCATGGTTTCTATTTTCAAGTTAGCTGTATCTAAACCTTGCCTCTGTTTACTGAAGCAAAAAACATGTAGATCTGTTTGAGGGCTTCAGTTTCCAGTATGAAAATATATTTACAAAACAGATTTAATTATTTTACGTTCTAGCAAAGATAATTACTAATAAAAACAGAGCAATTCCATGGGGTTTTGTTCCTACTAATATGTTTGTTTTTCTTTTCTTTAGTATCAGACATTGAAGGTGCTGACGGGTTGCAGCTCAGAAAAGAACATGCCCTCAAGATATTTGCTTACATCAATTCCTGGACACAAAGGTAATTTTGGATTCAGTTTGAGTGTTGATGATACTGGATCCCAACTATAGGTTTCTTTTTGTAAAAAACCACACTAGACTGAATTAGAATGGGCAAGTTATTAATGTGTAGCTAAGTGATACTTGGAGAGTAAAGGACTTTTTACTGCTTCTAAGATAATAAACATGTTAGCTGGTGCATTTTGGGCAAAGAATGTTTTGAATATGGTTGGCATTCTGGATGCTGTTATAAATGTGCAGCCATAAATAGCTATATTGCAATGACAAATAATGTGTGTTGCTGCTTTAACAAGAAATTTGCTGACCTTATTCTTAGGTGTCAGGTTAGGGTAAGAAGAAGTTAAGAACAGATCACACTGAATGGGATCGTCATATTAATTTTTTTCTCGGTGTCCTAACACTCTGAGTCAAGATGACAAATGATTGCAGGCCATAGCTTCTAAACTGATAAAGAAAATCCTTTGCACATGGTTGTCTTAAATCAACTACATTGTTCTTTTTAAGCTACTATTTAAGTTACTGGTGGTGTTAGTTTGTGTGGTTTTTTTTAGTAGTCAGTTATGTCAGCTGTTCTGCTTATAGCTACTTATTCTTTCTAGCACAAAAAAATTGTATGGATATTAGTTTTTAGAATGAATCCCAAACATTCTTACTGTAGAGTCTGTGTTCAGCACTAGTCACAAGACCAAACTGAATCATAAGAAGTACCCAGAAAAGCACAGAGAACAAACTGGAAAACACTATTATGGTATTTAGAAAACTCCAAAAGAAAGATAGGAATGTGACATTTTGGCTACCTGCAAAAGCAGAATCTTCTTTGTCTGTGTTGTGCCCAAAGAAAGCCCTCAAAGCAAATTCTTTCTTCTGCAATATGCCATTAGATGCAGAGAAGGAATTTTAAATCAAAATAAGCAACAGCAACAGAAACCAGAATGCTGTTATTTCTTGACAGGTCCTAGATCCTAAGTTTGGCTGAGAACAGTTGCAACCTAGTCATATTCCAGGTCATCATCTGTTGAGAGTTTTGTTCTGTTCAACTGCTATGGCATGACAAAGCCAACCTGAAGAAAAATAAAGACTGGATAATGTTTAACTCTTCATTTTCTTATGGTTTCTTTTGACCTTCCATACGTATGGTTTCATACTACAAAAGAGTACGGAAAGGTCTTTAACCTGTTCAAAGCAGCCTCTAGCAAAGAGGCTACAGGAAGGAGTTTTACTTCACATCTTAATTTCATATCCTGTTTCTGCTGTGCCAGATGGGCTTTTGAGAGTTTTGCTGGTTGCCTTGTGCTTGAGGCCTACCCTGGGAACTACTTTTCATTTTGTTACCTGCAGTTTTAAGTCTCTGCTTTCCATCTGAAGATCCGTTGGCAGCTCAGCCTGAGGAATACAGTTTTCTTCTGTCTGCTTGTTAATGTTTCCATTCAGTTTTGTTCCGGAAATTATATTCAGAGAAGTCATAGTTGTAGCATAATCATTTTTTTCATAGCTCTTTAATTTTTGGTGCAGCTCTTCTTCCTGTATAACACATGAAGATACATGAAGATTTAGATGTTTTGCACAAACATCTGGTTTGGGTTTTTTTGGAAAAAAGTGCCTTTGCCCAGTAAAAAGTCTCTGATTGGCATTCAAATGTAGATACATGAGAAGCATTCAGAAGGCTTTTTTATTAATATTATTGAGAGTAATTTGTTACAGCCTTACTGTACATGGGGTAGTAATTTGTAGGCATAAATGATGGACCATTTGAACATATTCTTCCCCAAGGATAAGTGTTTGAGGATACACTTGGATTTGCTACAACTTGTTGTTGTAATTTGTTAATGTGGTTTACTTGTAAATGTATTTTCATAAATATCTAATTTTCAAATGGGTATTCTCCCTGCATAGGTGGGACTAAAGGGTTTAGATGCTTCCATTGCTATATCTGTGCTGGAATTAGGGAATACTGAATGTTATCTTTTTATGTAACCTGCTGGAAAAAGATATCTGTAGTCAGAAGGTATATGCTTTAAGAGTGTAGCTCAAGGGCATGTTTGTATTCCATCAAGAGAGGCAGCACCCTCTACCTGTCATAGTTCTGAGTTCTAGGTCTCATTTTCTTACAAATTACAGTTTACTAAGTCCAGTTTCTAGATTAAATGTGCTTTGCAGAAGAGTTTTTAAATTGCTTATTGATTACTTGCCTTGTCTTTTGCCTGCTAATTTCTTTCAGAAATGGTATGTGTAATTTTTATATTCACTGAGAACTGATGGACTGGAGTCTGTTGTTCTCCTTGCACCAGGAGAAAGGTCTCTACTGCAAGACAGCTACCAGTTTATATGGCAGCTACATTGTTAAGGAGAGTTGGAGAAATAGCTGAGTCCATCTCAAAGATTCTGTTGCAAGCATTTAGCCTTTAATTTTAGTCTTTACTGAAGAAGCATCCTTGCCAGTTGTTTTCTTCTCTAGGATTTAGATCCTTTTAGGGAAATACCCTCCACCTTTTTTTGCAGAAGGAGGAGGTTGCTTGTTTGTGTGGAAGAAGCAAATGTTCCCAGGCAATAGGTTTTAGGGTATCTGTCTTGTGTGGTTTATGCACTTGGAATATCTCTGACATAAATAGTTACTCTAGACATAGTTTTCTTGCCCACCACTAGAGCTATATTACAGAGCTTTCTAACTTAATTGTTTGGTTTACTTTACTTATTATATTGATAAAAGGGATGGTGTATAGTTTTCCCTGTTGTTTTCAGTTTTACAGTGTGTCAGGAGATAGCCAGAAGAATAATCTCTGAGCCTAGAAGGTGAAAGATAGTGAAAGTAGTGAAGATAGTTGATACTGCTTTTTCCCATGTGGGTAAAGGGTTCCAATATACATGGGGTGTCTATTAAAATGCAGATAAAGGAAGTGAGTTTAAATACTCAAAAATAAATCAGAAGAGCTGCAAAAGAATTTTAAAAATAACAACTAATACATACACAGCTGGCAAGTGTCAGTAAGTACCCATAGAGAAAACCAGACATGGAAATGGATTCAGGAATACACTGGAGAACATTGTTTCTTTAGTAGTATGGTGACCTTGCTTCTAAGATTTCTTTTGTATGTTTTACTCACAGTGACAGCTACTAAAAGATAATGGGGACTTCATAGTTTTGATTAGCATTTGGAAGTAGTGGGATGTTGACAGGGTTTAAGGAAGGCTTTGTAAGTCCCACTTGCTGTTGTGTAGAGTCTCTTTCATTTGGTTTTCCTTACATTTATGGGGTCTGTCAAACATTTTACTGCTTAAAATGTTTTAATGTGATTTCTTTCGGTTGGTTAACTGTTCTAATTTTGGGTGCTTCAGGAATTTTTATTTTTTTTCTGTTTTCTTACAGACAATGTCTGTGCTGTTTCAAGGAGTATAAACATTTGGAGATCTTTAACCAAGTAGTATGTGCGCTTATTAACTTAGTCATTGCCCAAGTTCAAGCTCTGCGGGACCAGCTCTGTAAACATTGCACTATTAATATAGATTCAACATGGCAAGATCAGAGTAATCATGCTGATGAGCCCCTGAATGTAGAAAGAGAACCTCACGAAGAAGAAAATGGAGAGCGGCAAAAATCTATAGAGAAAAAATTAGATGCTGCAAGAACTTGTATCCTGACAGAGGAGGAGCCTGGAAAGAACACTGATGCTTTTAGCTTATGGAGCACTGATGAGAAGGAAAAGCTGCTGCTGTGTGTGGCAAAAATCTTTCAGATTCAGTTTCCTCTGTACACTGCTTATAAGCATAATACTCATCCCACAATAGAGGTATATCTTATCATTATGTGTATATTTAATTGTTTTGTGAAAGGTTATTTTTTCTCATTAATAAGTAGACTGTGCATGTTTGGTGATAGTTCCTTTCATACAGGATGGGCAAATTCAGCTCTCCTGTTAACTTCAGTAGAACTTTTCAGAGCTACTTTTTAAATGACACATACTCTCACACTTTCTTTAAAATATGCTTAATTGTTATAGGTAATATATTGATAAGTGTTGGATGGAACTGTACACTGAATTATTGTACTGTTTAAATAACAGGAAGGCAAAAAGGGGACTATAGCGAAGCCTTTCTTCCAGAAGGTAACCCATTAATAGTTTACTAATTTCTTTTCATTACAATCTGTGGTTCTAGAAGCAAAGCTTCATAAACTAAACTTTGTGGAAGACCAAACTTGCCTGTTAGAACAGCTGTTTAATTGACTGGAGTAACCAAGCTATACACAAGTAGCTTTGTTCTGTGTTGCAGAGTTTTCTCTGTGATATTTTTTTATGGCTACCATTCACAGTTTTCATATTTTCTTCTGAGAAACAAACACCAAACAAAAAAATTTCAAAAATCCTGCATGTTTAATTCACAATTTCTGCACAAAATACGATGGTGTTAGCATTTCCTAGTTGAAACAGTATAGTTCTGAGAAAGGTTGGATTTTGATCCATCTTGTGGCAGTGGAATAACTAAACAGTTCTTTTACAATATTTGTCTGCAAAGAAGATGTGTATATAGCTATATAAAAAAAGCTTCTATCCAACAAATTTTTGAGGAAGTCAAAGTGGAGAATTAACCTGCAGTTTAATGAAGCATCCTTTTATTTTTTAATTAGAGAATCTTGGGAGTTCCCTTGGAGCTCTGAGTGGTTAAGTTTGTTTTTTAAACTGAAGTCCAAAATGTCAAGTCCTAGATAATTGCTGGTTATGTATGCTAGGTTGGCTACAAGACCCAGTCAGTTCTTGTTGAATGTATCTGTATTCTTGTGCTATATCTGACAGTAAATCTAGTTAAAACCTGTAACACAGTGGGCTTTTCTAGGTGGGGCTGGCTTTTGGTTTCTTGTCTTATTCTAAACCATATGGGTGTAAGTTAACAGAGGTTGTTTCAACAAATATATGTATATAGAAAAATGCTAGGATTTGTGGATTTCAGGTTTCCCATCCCTTGTTTTGGCCTGCCTTTTAAACTTCCACTGTACCCAAATAAATCTATAGTTCAGCCTCTGCAAGTAGGAACTGTAGAGGGTAGATCTATCTTGTCAGTTAAAAATAAATCAATGACTACTTAAGTGATTTATCTTTTGTACTCCTGTGGGACACCTACTGAAACTAGCTTCATAGGAACATGCAATGAACAATTCCTGAACAACTTTTCTATGTGTAAGCACATTCGATTCTTTTAAATGACAATTTCAGGTATTTTTTTTTTTTCCTACTCTTTCAATTTCACTTCCAAATGATAAAAAGAAAATCTCTAAGTGCCTGGTGGGATTTTTTTTTTCACTTGATGTACAGCTGTAAAGTGGTTTGGACACAGATGTGCTGTAGATTGCTGTACTGTGACTGGGTGTATCACTCTTGACATACTAGTGTATATCATATGTCACACTTTGAGTTGTTGAATAGATTCATTAGCTATCCTAAAAACATAAAGGGAAGCTGAGAGTGAAAAACACTTTTCCTGAGGTACAGACAAGTGAGGAAAGTTTTTTGCTTTTCTGATAGACTTTGTGTTCCAAGGTACAGATTAGAGATATGCTACCGTGACATATTTGTTGTGTACCACCTCTGTTTTTTGAGGGAGGTTTTTATGTTTACATTTAAAAGGTCTAAGCATCAATTTTTCTTCCAAACTGAGATTTTCTGTGTTTAGGAAGCACTAGGCTTCTGTTTTTCTGAGGTAGTAGTGTTAGCAACTTCAATGTCAAAACTTCCTGCTACCAGGAGTAACTCACTCATTTACTGAGGTTTAGAATTTAATTTTGCATTTCAGTCTAGAGCTGATATTAGTTGAATTGAGACAAGTTACTCGTCCCAGTAGTGGGAGTAACTTCATTTTAAATGAGACTTGGACTCAATCCTTAAGGGATCATCAAATGAAAATCCCTGGTTTGAGTGTAGCATCTACGCTTGTAAGCTGAACAGATTCTTGAGCAGACCCAATCTGCCAAAAATTTGTTGAGAGAAGCTGGCATAGCTCTTATTCTTCTTCCAAGCATTTCTTTTGCTCTGGAAAAAAGAGAAATTTTCTGATGCAAAGCAAACTCCAATCTCCCTGACTTCAGAAATCCTTTGTTCCAGTCCTTAAGATGAATTTCCACAATTTTATTGAGTCATCAGGTCCAGTAAGGCCTCACTTTGCCTAGGAATGACCAATTAGGCTGTCATTTAAAAATTTCCAGTGTAAGGCTTTCAGAGGGTGGTATTACCTTCTGGTAACGATTAACAGTCAATACTACTGTTAACCTTTGCTCTGTATACACTTCCAAGATCTTTGTTCTTAATGACAGCAAACAAGTCTCAAAGCCTAATCCTCTTATCAGGTGCTTGCCAAAGCCATTTTACACTTGACCATCTAGGAGAAGAAAAACATTCATGTGAAAGTTGGAGGTTTTTCCTAGTTCAGGCATTCATGAAATTGGATGAAAATGATCAGCGAAGCCACATCTGAGGGCAGAAAAGTTGCAGAAATGGCACTATATATGAGGATGGTGACACCACATCACGTGGAAATCAACCAAGCATATTGACAAGTCTTGGCCTGGTTAGAATGAATATGTCTGTATAGACAATGTTTAGCTCAGCTTCTCTGAAGCTGATGAGAAGCATGATGAAAAACGTCTCTCTACTAAATTCAGATTTCTAAACTAGCACAATTAGTTGCAGTCAGTTGGAGATCAGCTTGCTTCAGGACATAAATACTAAAAAAAAAAATCTGTAGAGATAACAGCTGGAAACACACCATTTGCTTCTGCTGAAATCTAGCAGTATCTTTGCTGCTCAGAGAGAGGCGTCTGCGTCTATTTTTCATCCTAAACAATATGATCTCAAAATGTTTCTATGAATGTGGTTGGTTTGTGGTTTTTTTTGGTTTTTTTTTTGTTTTTTTTTTTTTTAAATATTCACACTTTGGAATTAATTTCTTTTTTTCTTTGTATGGGATATCTTTGAAGAAATCATGCATACAGGGTAGTTAAAGACTGTGTGCCCTATTCTTGCACTTGGTGCAGCAAGTGTAGTACCTAAAATAGACACTTTGGGAGCAGGGGACTGGCAGTACCTAGAAAATGAAGGCTCTTAAAATCCTGTAGAAAAAGAAGCAGCGATGTAAAACACACTCCTGAACTTTGCACTGTCTCAAAATGAAAAATGAATCTGAAGGAAGTTACCCAACCATTTAGCAGCTCTTGACAGAGGATGAAATGAAAGAGGGGAAAAAAACCCAAACCAGTCGTTTAGATGTCTAACTGCAGTACCTGATTCTTTGGAATCTTACTATTTCTCCTTCTCCTTTTCAAGTACATATTTTCCTGGAAAATACCCCTAATTAACTGCCCTCCACCAGGATAGTGTCCATCTCTGACCCCACCTACTATATTTTATCTGAAGCCATGGTGGTTTTTTAATACCATATTAGATTCCTACAAGGAATTATGTTATTTCCTTATAAACTTGATGAATTCTCAATCTCTGTTCTGTCTCACATCTGCAAGAATAGAAGTCACATTTCCAGACTCAGTCTCTGAATTTCAACACTTTTACTAAGCTTTGCCAGGATGTGTGCAACAGGCCTCTATCAGCTTTTGATTTCTGTATTCGAAGAACTGTAGTCCACCTGACAACAAGTCTCTATTTTCTTCAGGAAAACTAATGAAATTTCTCACACTATTTCTTCAGTCTTCATGAGCAGAGCCCTGAACACCATTTCTTGCTACTTGAAAACATACCACCTACTGGCTTCAAAGCTGGTTTAAAAATAACTGTTAGAGTATCACGAGTTCAGGCATGACTTAAGAGTTCAGCAGAGGGAAAAAAAAAGAAAATAAATGCTTAGCTATAATGTGAGCATATTGAATAATTCAAAATGTTTGTATCGCACTTAATCCATCCAAAATGACTTTCTTCCAGCATCCTCTGGTACACTTTTAAGAAGCTTACTCCTACACAGCTATTTGAGATATATTAAAGAAACCTCATTTAAAAACTTAACTTTGTTAAACTTCCATTTAGTTTGTGAACATGAGAACAAGGCATTTGGAAGGAAGGGATGGGAAGAAAAATGCCTCCTGTAACTACCTGCAAGTACCCATGGCAATGTTGTGGTTTTACAGTCACATTTTACAGTACCTTCAGTGCCCTTTTGCCCCTAGCCATATGCAAAATACACACCATGTGCTACAACCCTAATAAAGAAAAATCCTGCTTTTTACTACCCAACGAGTAGATGTTGTGAACATGTAAAAAAAACCAAAAATAACAAACAAACACAAAAAAAGGCAATTTTTCCAAACCTGTTTGTTTAGTACTTCTAGAAAATAGATTTCTTGTTGCAGCAAATAGCTAATAGACTGATAGGGTGATACAATTCCTTCCCCCTCTTTAGTTAACTTAGTCCTGTAAAGAGTATCAGACACTTATTTTACATGGTGAGTTTTATTATATATAAAAGAAATGGTAGCTGAAGTTAAAGAACTTCAGTAATCTGATGGGAATGAATAATTTGACAGTTTAGGCCCTTAAGTGATTTAATGTAGGCTTGTAGAACATGCTATGTTTCATCTATAGGCAGATGTTTGTATATACATCTCATCTTTATGCAAAAGTTACATTCAAACATATCTAGATAAGTCCTAAAATTCTCAGGCTGGAGTGCTGGCAGTGTGTCAGACTGTACCCTTTGCAATATTCCTGTAAAAAAAATTGGTGATCCATAGGGGGATGGCACTGAAGAATGATCTGTTCATCCAGCTATTGAGAGCTGAGATGTTATCTTAAGCATGTATTTCTGTACTTATCAATGCGTCTTAACAAAGGTAAACTGGTGACCTGGAAATATATGTTTTGCAGTATAAAAGTGGAGCACAGCTTGAGCTCCTGCCTTCCTCCAAACCAGGGCTTTGTTGTGTGTGTTTTGGGGTCTTTTTTTCCTGTTAATTAGCTATAATATCTGTTATTGGTCGGGTGTTTTTGGTTTTATAATGTGCTTTTATTGCTTCAGTTAATTTTGTTCTTTTCCTTCCTAAACAGGATATTTCTGCTCAAGAAAGCAATATATTAGGGGCGTTCTGTGATATGAATGTAAGTTGTTCATTGTTTATTTTTAAATAGGTGAACATTTCCAAGAAACTTAAGAGCCATATTCAGTCCTTCCTATAGATTTGTAGCTTTTGCACTTCCTGTATGTCTGAGGAGATCAAGTATCATTGTTCAAATTCCTCTTTTTTTTTTTTTTAAATATTTCTAGGATGTAGAAGTACCATTGCACTTGCTTCGTTATGTTTGTCTGTTTTGTGGAAAAAATGGCCTTTCCCTCATGAAGGATTGCTTTGAATACGGAACCCCTGAGACACTGCCATTTCTTATAGCACATGCATTTATCACAGTGGTGTCTAATGTAAGTATTACCTTTAAATTGTTTATTGTTAAACACAAAAAGTAAAAGGACTGAAGTCTGAAAGAATTTTGTAGGAGCAGGTAGGGAGAGAAACACTGTAAGATTTTCCTCATTAGGTTTGCTGGTCCATTGAGCACTGCATCATCCAAACCCCGTACATCTCCTGGAAGTGCACAAGTAGTTTTGCAAGTTTATACCTGGATAGGAAGGTTGTAACAGCCTCAGCTTATGAGAACATTGCCAGAGGTGATTTCAGTCCCTGAAATTGTGTCACGGAAATGTCTTAAGCTTCTTCAGGCTATATTAACTTTTTACCTGTTTCCTGTGAGGCACAAAGGAAAAGCCTGTGGATTTATTTTCCTCTCAGTTTCCTGTAATTTTATGTCATTATGCACATTTGCAGCATAGAGGTAACTTATCTTTTATTTTTACTTAGTTTTAGCATAAATATCCTTTATCACTTCTCAGTTTTGAAAGAATAGTGATTTTTGACTAGGAGAATAACAAATGGATTACAGTGGAGATTCTCAACAGATTGGTGATAGAAATAAAAACTACTCTCTGAAGAACATCTGAGGACTTAGAGGTCACAACTTCTCACATTACACTCTTGTGAATGTTACATGGACAGAAAGGAAAACAATAGTTTGTTATGCCGTGTGTGAAAGGAGTTTAACATAATTTTGGCACTGATTGGAATTTTATGTACTTATATCAGACTTTTAACTCTGTACTTCCACACAGGTTCTCTTCTTCCTTGCCAGTGTTAGTGACCAGCCAGGGTGATGTTCTATATAAGTGCTGGGATATGTTGGAGTAGAGG
Organism: Merops nubicus; assembly: GCF_000691845.1. Classification (NCBI taxonomy): domain Eukaryota; kingdom Metazoa; phylum Chordata; class Aves; order Coraciiformes; family Meropidae; genus Merops; species Merops nubicus. The sequence continues at coordinate 28,259 of NW_008596136.1, forward strand.
GAACCAGTGAGTGAAATAAAGCTGGCTTTGTGGATCTAGATCCTTTTAGTGTAGTGGTTCTTAACTCGCAGGTCAGAGAACAAATAAGTGAGGCCAGAGTATGCTCTGTTCTTGTGAGCTCCCACAGGAGGACTGTTGCAGGACCTCTGCCTGTTAAATTGTGGAGATAGGTTGTCTTCTGGCCCTTTGGTACAATCTCATGAGCTTTTGGGTGGTAATCAGAGTTCTTCTAGCTGTCGTTAGGGCAGCCTGCAGGCTTCATCAATCCTAGATATCCCATACCAGGGCATATTTATAAACTGCTTCTGCCTGCCTTCTTTCTCCTTTTTTGATGTCTTTACTTTTCTCCACATAAATTATTTTTTGTATTCTTAGTGATGTGCCCTGAACCAAAAGACTTCTCAGCAAAGTTTCTCCTTTCAGATAATTACTTAGCAACTTTGCATTTATCTTTTGTTCTAGTTGGGAATACATTTAGCTGTCTCTTGCAGCTATTTTAGATGAATGCTATGGTTAAAGCGTCAGATAAAAAGAAATTCAATCCAAACCATAGCCAGTAGAAATAGTTTCTTCAACCACTTCAGCACTGTACCTTTTAACATTCAGCTAGAACCTTTCTTTTTAACTCTCTCTGGCTTTGCTGGCAAATCTGTCTGAGTTAGAGGAAAAGAATTTTTTTTAAAAATTCTTGAGATTTTTTTGGTCAGCTCACTACAGAAAGTATAAAAAAATTTTTTTGTCTAATGTGCTTTATTCACCCACTTTTCACATTTTGGTGTCAGTGTACTTGTCAGCAGTGCTTCTGGCTTTCAAATGCAGTACATTTATTAGTTCTAAATGAGGCAGCTCAGTTTTCTGACAATAAATTTTACTTTGCTGATACTAAAAAAATTTTTTTCTTTACCTCTATATTGGTGCATGAGCTTCTAATTTGAATGTAGTGTTTCTCTTT
>NW_008596136.1:29222-44445 GCF_000691845.1 Merops nubicus
TTCTTCTTAAATCATCTCACTACATAATTCATATAATTTAGATAAAAAGAAATAATTTGATAAATTTTCCCAGTTGTCCGTGAAATGATACACCAAACTCCAATAAAACAAAAAGAATTGTTCACAAGCCTATATTTTTTGTGAACAGAATATTGGTACTCTCAGTACGAGCTCTGCTACTCTGACTTGGTTTTATCCCAATGCATTTTGAGCTTGTGGGATTTATAGATAGCGTGAGGTTTGCGAATGACCCAGTCAACAACAGCTGATTGAACAGCTCTGCACTGTCAACTGTTCACTGGTTCACAGTGTGTGAAGCCAGAACCACAGTGCATGGTAACTCTTAAACACAATTTCACACTCATACTAGCTCTTGAGAATGGCAGTTAAGTAGCCATTATAGTAAAGACTTCTAGGAGTATCCATGCTGGAATTTATTTTAAGTCTGTGAGAAGAATGAGTTGTTCAGCTAGTACCTTAAATGTTTCAAAAATATTTTCAGAAAGGTTGGAGTGTGGATGCACCAGTCATTTTACCAGTAGAAAGTTAGGCTTACTAGTAAACTCCAGGAAGCTGAATAGGTGGATTTGGAAACACAAAACAGATTTCAAAGAAAACATTTGCTAACAATCAGTAATATCCAACTTTGAAGAGGCAAAGCTGCCTGGTGCTGTGGAAAGCATTTGCTCTGTTTTGTCCACAGGAAAGTGAATGTCTCATTAAGTGCACTCCACAGGTGGATGAAAGAGAAGAATCCTTAACCACAGAGTAGTAAAGTCTGTGGGGGACTGAGCTACTTATTCATGGTTACTGGTGGCTCCTTTATACAGAGGACATTACAATTACTGAAAAGATGTTTCCTTGAATTATTTTTTTTTTTAACCAGCAAGTCCCATTTGAGTAAATGTCTTTGTCAGACAAGCTTGGGTTTGTAATATAAAGCCAGCAAATGTAATATAGTGCAATTTACTTCACCCAGGGAGTTGGCTAGTTGGCACTCCTCTTTTTCCTCCAGTTTGCAGCTCTGCAAGATGCTTTCTTAGCAACCTATATTGTGGTAGGGCTGACTGTGCCTTCCTAGGATATTTCTTTGCTGCCTTTTTGTAGTTAGATACTTGGTTCCTCCTCTCTTCCCACATTTCATATTCCATGGTATTTCCTCAGTCTAATTGGCTGATGTTGTGTCAGACTCCTTAAAAAACAAGCAGCTGCAGAGAAATCTGTGACCTCTGCAGCTCGTTCTGTGGGGGTTTAAACCTCACTGGAAAAGCCTGTCATTACTTTATTCTGTGCCATTTCAGTCTGGGGAGTGGTGTGGAGGAGTAACTGCCCTCTCACTGGAAATGAATTAATTGAAGTAATGCTGGTGGTTTCCAAAATTGGTTTAATTTTACCATATGAAACTTCAAAACTTAAGTCAGAAATAAAGATAATTGAGAGGTATGACTCAATATATAGAGGATTGTGACAGTTGCCTTTTAGAAATCCATTACCTATGATAAAGAGTAAATAAAAGAAAGAGCAAAACTCTCTGAAGCTTGAGAACAGAACAGATACAGTAAATACTTGGTCTTAAAGGCAGGTATAAGTGAAAAAATGTCTGATGAAAGTTGTGGATATTTATTGTGCTTCTATGTGTTATCTTTATGTCATTTTATATATTTTATGCTATTTTATTTATATAATGTAGTATATTTGTATTTGAGTTCTCAATGAAAACTGCATCTTTATTTATAACATGGGATTATCCATTCAGTTCTGAGGATGAAAGTTGTATGTAATGCAAGCATAAAGATGAATGAAGTGGCTGTAGAGGTTTGAATTAATACAGAGTGAAAACTACTATGAACAATGAAAGCTCTAGAAACAGTATTATAAAAACATTTCCTACTTTTATTTCACAAAGAAACAGATTTTTTTTTTCTATGTTTGACATTGCATATGAAAAAGAACACATTGTGTTAAAAATCAGATTGTGTAACTACAATAGCAACTTTATCATTCTTGCAATTCTTTGTCAAAAGTATTACTTAATTCCTGTTTCTAGAACAAGCATCTTCTAGTTACACTTTCTGTCTTTGGGATGGTCAGTTGGATCAGAAACTTGATCCAAACGTGATCTTTTTTGCAATGTGAAGATTTGGCTGGTTTGACTTGCAAACTAGCTTAGTATTGTTGCTGTGTAGTGTTAGTTGCATTGTAAAAAGTGAGTCTGAAAATATTAATGCAGAACTGGCTCAAAAAGTTGTTTGGCTAATTCTGGAAATGTTTAAAATAAGTGCTGGTGATAGTTTTACTACAGCCTAATATTTTTTTCTCTCCTAGCAAGAAGAACTTAGATTTCTACGTACAAAATTTTCCAAAATCCTAATGAGAATTTAGTCCTTAGCCAGTATGTATGGCATCAGTTGCAAAGATGAAACATTCTTTTCAGAATAAACATGAAGATGTAATTTGACTTGACAGCTTTGAGTGACTGATGGTGTTAGGTGTTCACAAGATTTGTGTGCACATGACATGAAATTGTGGGCAGTAGTAACAGCTGCTAATTTTTCATCTGTGCTAGATCCCTTACCTGGCACGTAGTTGTCTTTCTGCAACAGGTTTAACAGGCTCAGCATTCCTTTTTGAAATGCAGATAGAACCTCTAACTTTGCCTGTGGAGGTAGTTTGGTTGGTCCTCTTTTCCTCACAGCAGTGCTAAATAGCTGTTTCAGGGGTTTTTTTTTCTCTGCATACATTCTCCTCCTGCATATGGTTTTGTAAAGGTGGAAGAAGCAGAATGGTAAAGATGGGAATGCAGATATGGTAGTAAAAAAATGGTTGTTCATCACTGGTTATAAAACATAATTTTTTTTTTTAAAGGCTATATAATTCCTAAGAAGCAAAACATCGACATAAAGAAAATAATTTTACTTAACTTAGGAGAGATATGTAAGGAACAGAAAGAATGGAATAATTTTCTTGTAGATTTTAAAATAAAAAGGGAAAAGAAACCCCACAAAGTGGGAGTAGCAGTTCTTCCTACTGAAGAAACTACAAAAATGAGACATCTGGGCAGTATGATATTGTTTATGAAGTTTATAGTTTCCAATTGTCTAGAAGAAAAGATGCAACTCCTGTTCATAAGTCACAGAAGCATTCCTCAGGTCACTGTTTTGAAAACTAAAAAATTAAGAAGTTGTAAGAATTGAAGTTGAATGAAAGAAAAGAACAAAACCTTTTTGTTTTTTTAGAGTGGGGTTGCACGTGCAAATGTACCAGCAATATTTCATTTTTACCATTCTCATTAACTGTTATTAATTAAATTTTTTATCTATTTATGTTTTTGCATTATAGATCAGAATATGGCTACACATCCCTGCTGTCATGCAGCACATTATACCCTTTAGGACTTATGTTATCAGGTAAATTTTTAATTTAAGAATTTTTCTTGTGGGACTTTTTGACAGCATCTATTTATATTTTCAACTGATACACTTTTAATTGCTCAAGTTGTTGCTCTGACTGTTCCATTTCAACAAGGAGAGTGAAGGTAATGTTTAGAGTTAGTTTGGGCAGCTCCTCACATCTATCTGATTTCAGTATCAATCAGATCAATCTTGTTAACAGCATTTTTAGTGTGACATCCAGCCCTATTCTGACATGTTGTGTCAGGTTCAGCTGTAATAAGTGAAGGAAGTTTCACTTACTGCAGTATCTTCACAGAACTCTGCATAAGATTTGCAATGAGACGATGTAAGTAGAAGAGCAGTATCTAGTCATTGAGATTTCATATACTGAGTTTTAACACTGCTTCACATTTTGCTGTTCTTGATTTCCAGCTGGCAGGAATTGAAGTGTGATCAGAAGTCTACTCACACTTTATGTATCTAAATATATCCAGGCCCAAAGATTTTCTTTGTATCAAGCTGCCTGTCATAGAAAACACTTTAAAGTACTTACAAAGACATTTAATTATGCAAGCAATCTATTTTTGTTGGATTTCTCAGGACAGTAGAAAAAGATTGTCATGAGCTGCTGATGAAATGATCTTGTTTATGTGTATCTGCCCAGGGGTGGAGGTGTGTGGTCACAGCTAACGCTTCTTCCAAGTGGCCCAACATTAAACTTTTCTGATGCAGGCAACCTAAAAGGCCACTGCTCTTGCACGGGCCCACAGCATCTCCAAGGTTCTGGATTTCCTAGAACTCTAATATAACAAGTGTTCTTGTACTCCTCATAGCTTATTTCCCTGATGACAGTATATGTGCCTTTGCAGATCATATTGTTGTAACTATGTGAGTATAAAATCATGCTCTTAATAAAAGTAATTCCATTGACCACAAAAATTGCACAGAACAATGAAGCTCAGGATTGTTTCATATTTTAAAATGTTCTGGTTTTAATTGTAATGAATTTTGATGGTAAAAATCTCAAGTACTGGCTTGGCTATTGATCTGGCTTGCTATAACATGGTCTTTACCAAAATGATCTCAGCAGATAGAAGTGTTCTGATCTTTGATTAAACCATAGCACTCTTGAGTTCCAGACCTGCAGTGTGCACTCCTTTAATGCTGATGTGTTGTTATCATTGAAACCTTGCAAAAGTAATTATTAGTCATGAAGCAGTCTGGGACAGGCAGGCAGAGGATTTCCAAGTTCTTGTCTCTGTACATACTCCATTAATAGCTGTTGATGTACCTGGGAGTTTTGGTTCATGAGCCTTACCTCTCCTTGCAATGAATGGAAGTTCTAAAGACCCTTGAAGGATCGACAGTTAGAGATAGGCTGATAAGAAGGAACTTGAGTGAGACACAGTAGCACAGCCTGCAGTTTTTCACTGTTAATCCTCACTTGCCTGTCATCCAGTAATTCTTAAAGCATTTTCTATTTTATAACTTTGAGTGTAATTAAGGTCATTAGAATGAACAGAAGATTTTTTTCCTGTGTTCTCCTCATCTCTTCTTTACTCACAGAACACATGCATCTGATGTAAAATGCAGTTTATCAGCAGCTTCTTGCCATAAGTAACAACCTTGATGTTTGTTCTTAGCATCTGTAATACATTCCTGTCAATCACAAGAGTAATACTGATACAGGATAAACCTATGGGAAACCCTAGCAGGTCAGAGAAGGAAGGGGGTGGTCTCCTGGTTCCCCTTTTTCACAACTGCATCCTAATGGGAGATCTGGGATTTCTCAGCATGAAATGCAGAGGGTTTTTTTGTGAAAATGTGCTTATGGAGTGGGACATAAAGCTTGCAGGTCATATAACAAAAATAATCTTTAGTCCTTATACCATTATATGGGACAGAATTTAATGCAGATGCCTTCAATAAAAGATGACTTTCTTGATGTGTGCAGCTCACCCTGTGTGGTTGTCAAGCTTACAGATCTTGCCTTAGCAGCTTGGGTCTCTAGGTCTCCATCTGCTTTTTAGTTTAGTGAAAAAAAAAAAAAGGAAACATAATACTGAGCACAGCATCTTTGAAAGGAATCCTGCAATAGCTTCTGCTGCTATGCAAACTAAGAAAGAGAGCTTAGAGAGGGCTTTAGTCTAGAATGAGCTCTTGGGGGTTTAATTGACTGTTAGTCCAAATTGCTGCTCAAGTAGATTCCTTGCAAGAACTGCATTTTGGAGTGCTGATCAGCATAAGCAGAGAGAGAGAGAGAGATCACCTGACTGGCATCGTAGCAGCATCTTTTATCAGATGAGGTTAACCTTTCTGTTCCTGTTCTGTGGTTATTTCTGCTAGCAGTGGAAATTAATAGCAAATGAGTATTTGTGTAAAGAAGACTGCTGCTGGAATTTGCAAAGATGATGAACACAATCCTGTCATTACTGCTGCTGCTTAAAAAAAGACTAATAAGTGTTATTTTCTGTCTGGGGAATGGAGCACTAGCATTCATATCTTTCCTTTGCAGGACTTATGTTTTTGAGCAGTTTAGAAAAGCAATAAAGGACATGAATTAAAAATTACACCTTTCAGCAAGGAGGCAAAGCGGTTTTGACCTCCTCAGAAGGAAGCCTTTACTGATCCTAATACCTTAGAACCCTGAATTTCAAATTGCAGAATTCTTAGGGAAATAAAGAGGCTTACTGACAAAGTGACACAAGAAAATAAGTCAAAACTTACTGCAGTTATAAATGAGGGCAATCTGTTGATGATGTCTCTTCATAAAGGACATTGGTTTCATCTGACTTCCAAGCTCTGAAATGAGAGATGCTCTATATGGTTCCAGATCTTGAATCCCTCGAGAGCAGTAGCTATAAACAGGGGTGTTTTGAGGACAGTGTTTTTCCAGTGGCACGATTGTTGATTGAAAGTGGCATGGATAGTTCTGTCCTTTAGAAAGAAGACAACTAGCAATGAAGTCCAGTTTTATGACAAGTAGGATAGAGTTGTATGGCTGGTGTTCCAAGTGCATCTATAAACCACCGTGAAGTGCTGGATAGTATGAAGGAAAAGACATAAAATTCTTCTTTCCTTGACATCACTGTTGGTATCACCTACTTAACATTCTTCTGGTAAAATCTGAAAGCTGTGTGTAGCATTAGCACTGACCAATATCATATTTCGTTCTAACCCTTTCTCCTCCCCTCTGTTTTTCCTCTCTCCTGCTTCAAGATCTTGAGAGGCTTTTTACAAAGGATTCCTGTCTCTGCCCCAGTTAGGGAGAAAGAGAACATTCTGTGCTCAAGCACGCTGGGAGGAAATTGCAAGTGACAGTTGCTCCTGTGTTGGCGACACAGGGCACATGGCACTGGTGTATGCAGATGAAGTGGAAGCTCTGAACAGAATTGATGATCCACAGTGCTTCCTGTGGAATACAGCGAGAGACAATGCAGCTGAAAGAATTCAAATTACTCCTGCTTAAAACTAGTTTTTGTAAGAGTTTGGGGGTTATGGGAGTGCCCACGATGACTCCTTGCTGCTAAATGTAATGAAGAACTTTTGTAATAAACCTTGGAAGTTTTCAGCTGCAAAAAATAAACTCCTCCAAAAACCTGAAAATTCATGCTATAGTTACAAAGAATAGACAAGTCAGGAGACAATAACCAGGCACTTAAGTGAATTCTTCATATCACTGAGGAGCACTGACTCATTCTACTAGATATCCTTTTCACAGCTGTGGTCCAGAGGAGTCATATTAAGGGAAAAAAGATTATTTCACAGCTGAGTAGCTGAAGTCCTGAAGCGTAAGATGTGGTTTTAAGTGTTACATTAACATGGAACTGCACCTTTAAAACTGAACTCTCTGTATCCCCAAATGCAGCAAATTTAAATAGTTTCAATAGACTGAAAACTGATCTTTAAAAAATTAATATGTGTTGCTTAAATGTAGATGGATACTCTCTGATTATTTTAAGTATGCCAGGCTGGCAGGACAGATCCTGTACGTATATAGACTATCCTTTAAGTATGTGTATAAAAAGAGGTATGTTTATTTTCAAAAGTCTCATTTAGGCAAAAACATCGGATTTACTAGATTACATAGATTCCAAAGCATTGTTCATATATTCTTTTAAGACTTCAATGTTCATCTGAATCAAAAGGATAAAAATTTAGGAATTAAAAAAGCTGATGAAGGGCAAAACAGAAGCTGCTATTAAGCTATTATGTGAATCAGTCACATATTCACATTTATATACTGTACACAGTTCTGATTGTTCCATCTCACAGATAATAACAGAACTACCAAGGTGAGAGGAAGGGTGACAAAGGAGATAAAAAGTTGCCATGATAAGATGAGAGACATAGTCTAGTAGGATTTTTTTATGAGGGAGATAACTGTTATATGGGTGACACAAAGACAATAAACAGGGAGTGATAATTCCCAGTTTTTCAAAACCAAGAAATGGAGAGCATGCAATACAATTGTCAGGTTGCAGACTTAGGAGAAAGTAGATAGTTTTTCTCATGATCATAATTGTGAAACTAACTGGCATAGGTTAATGAGAAAGCCAAAAGTACAAATGGAGAGAAATGAATTCACAGTATTCGATAGGTTCATCCATTTTTTTTTCATATATGGGATAAATTTTTAATCCGCTCTTAGAGTGGCTATTTTGGGCTAAACAGACCTTTTGCCTTGCTCCAGTGTCACTGTTCTTATGTAAGGCAGGGCAGGAAATTTACAGATAGGCAGTGTAAGGAAAGATGTGTGTTAATTGCTAGTGCTGGCTAGCAAAGATTTATTTTTTTGTTTATAACCACATTCCACTGGTAAAAGCATAAAACTGACCCAGTTTACTGATACAGTTTAGGATTTAGGCCGCTGTGTCTTTCCACAATAAAAATGAGGCTTGCCCTACTCTGCAAGTTTCTGTAATTTTAATCCTGACAGTAAAGATAAAACCATATTTGATTTATGCCCAGTGTAGTAGTGCAAATAAATTTTCTAGTGCAGATGCTTTTACTCTTGTAAAAGACAAGTTTGCTACCTTCTACATTTATATTGTGCCTGATTAGAGTAACCTGGTTGCATTCAAAACAAAACAACACCTGGAGTGCAGGTTAAGAAGTAAAAGGTGTTCTTTTCTCTGTAGCTTTCTTTAGGGCCTCAGCAAAACAGATTACACTGTTGAACTACTTCTGTACCTTTTTAAAACACTGTCTCTTAATGATATTATGGTACAGAAGACTGCACACATCTGATTCAGGCTTGGACTAACTACAGTAAATGCACTGAAAGAACCTGAAAAATCATAGAATTATTTAGGCTGGAAAAGACCTTTAAGATCAAGTCCAGCTGTTAGCCCAGCACTGCCAAGTCCACCACTAAGCCACATCCCTCAAATCTTGTTGTAGTGTGAATTTTACGAATGAAAGTGTTTATACTAAGTACTGCATTAAAATAGAAAATGTTTTGTTGCATAAACTAGATGAGTGCAGTTGCTTCACCAGACTCTGGTGTGGGGAAGATTGCAGGTGAAAGTCATGTTATGGAAATCTAGCAAAGCCAAAGAGACACCTTTGTTTCTGGCATGTAAATGTGTCTGTTCCCACCTGGTTGTTGCATACAAGCACTCTTTATCTGTCCTAGGCAGAATGAGGAAATTCATCTAATTTATTTTTATATCTCTGAGATCTTTAGAAATCCTTCACAAAACAACTGGGTATGATCTGATGTTCTTCATGAACAACGGAAAGCTTTGGGAGCCAGGGCTGATTATAGTTTGCATATAAAAATGGAGGGATAAAACTGGTCTGAGGTTGCTGATAGTCATATTGAGATTATTATGTTATCTAACATGGACCAGCACGTTTTTTCATCAGAGTATAACTCCTCTCACCTGGCTGCAGGTCAAAGATAGGTCAGCAGGTCTGGTTTGCTGCTGAGCTTTTGCAGACGAGCATTCCCTCCTTGTTGCTACTCCTCTTGTTTAGACAGAATCAGAAGCATTACTTTCTTGCCACGATCCGATTTCCACTGCTGGATGTGAGAAGACAAATTTCACAATTAGTAACAGTGAAGGGTGTAATTGCCTTGTCCCTGCATGGTCCTTCTTTTGTCCTGCCATTACTTATCTGTGATTTCTGTCACAGGTCTACAGTCTCTGTGGTTATTTGCAGTGAAGTCTCTTTTCTGTGTTTGACAATGTTAAGTATCACTTAAGTGTATTTATCTTAAGGCCTCTACACAAGAGCTGTAAAAAACATCCTCTATCTAAATAAGAAGGCCTGTATTTTTGCCTTTTTTTTTTTTTCAATTTACTGATGTTTACGTGATGTAAATGCAAAGGAATGGTGCATAAATCTTGTTAAGTGTAGTTTAATATCTCTTGTGTTTTTTGAAAGATTCATACATCTATTTGGCTGGCCTCCAAGAGTAGATCCAGGCTTAGGCTGTCAAACTAATTTTTAATGTATTTCTGTGTAGTTAAGTCTAGTTTGGATGTCGTTGAAACATCAAAATGCTGAAGTACAGCAGGAAAAACTAATTTTGCTAACCTTGTATACATGTATCTTTTACTGTGCAATCTCCAACTGCTTCAAAATAAGCTCAGAAAAGCTTGTTTTAAATATTTTTCTCTTATCCATTCAGTTGGGAAGAAATTCTCAACTATGTCTGTTTTGTGTGAGCTTTACAGGCATTTCAATATAGATTTTCTTGGTACATCTCGATCTTGGAGTTGCTTAGGTAAGACTAAGGTTGTGCTGGCTTCTTTCTGTAAGTTAGTTTGTATAAGTGATTATTTCTTCTGCTTCCTGTTTGAAGAGAATATGTCTTGTGACTCATGTGTGACTACATGACCCCTTATCTGTCTGCAGTAGGAATAACTTAGCTGTTTAAAATTCTTTAGCATTTTTGGTTTCTGTGTAAGATTCCTGGTGTCCTTGGTGATGCTTCTCATGCATCCTTAAAGATCATATTCCTGTCAGTAGCAGAACCAGCCTGGGCACGTGTTGCTGTACTAACCTGTTGTGAGAGCTGTCCTGCAGCACAGGGAGTACCTGATGTGCAAGCACAGATGGTGTATGGGCCCACATTGACTCTAATTGTATCAGAACGTGAGTGCCCAGTTTTAATTGGTTTCTGCTCCATGACTGAGGCCACAGACAGGGATCTATTAACCTTTAGAGCAGTCTCACTGTGACAGCATGCTGTCTATGGTCCACTGGCACCGTTACCAGAAATGCAGTTTTAAACTATATTAATATGTTAAGCGGATTGTGACACTTGAGTTTGAAATTAGGTAAACGTGATGCAGCTATCTGGAGAGGGCACCTTCCCCTGAGACACACATGAGGTTTGGGCTTCCAACCCACATATTCGAAGAACTCTGTGGGTTTCTTGTCATTTTATAAAATGAAAGAAATCTGAAGAGGTCCAAAATAAGGAATTTATTTACTCTTTAAAATACTCTGAAATTCTCTTTTTCATCAGTGTTTTTTTATTGTTGCCAACAGTTGACAGTTGTATTTTAAGGCTCGGTACTTTTACATCTATTGGAAGTATTTATTTGCTCTAATCAAGGAATGTTCTGTTTTGAATCATGCCCCTTTTTTTCTTTCCCCATTTGTAATTTGTTCTAGGTATTTATGTAAGCTGTCAGACCAGGAGTTGCGACAGAGTGCAGCCCGGAACATGGCAGATTTAATGTGGAGCACAGTTAAAGAACCATTGGATACAGCCTTGTGTTTTGATAAAGAAAGTCTTGATCTTGCCTTTAAATACTTTATGTCTCCAACTCTAACAATGAGATTGGCTGGGCTGAGTCAAATAACAGTAAGAACTTTTTAAAAATATAAATAATATTTAGAAAAAAGTTTTTATTTTTGTGTTTTATGAGCTATGAGTTGTTGGGGCTTTTTTAAAGTGCGAAAACAGCAGAATCCTCTTCTATGCAGTCTCATATTGTCATGTTTGCCTTAATGCACAAAATGCTGAATAGGAACAAGCTATACTAGAATGAAAAAACATGTTGCCCTTAAGTTTTGTAGTATTTTCTGACTGTGTTTGGCCTTCTCTGCTCTGATTGCATAGTATCACTCAGTGACTCTCTTCAGCACTGACTCTTGGTAAATACAAGTTTACTTAAGCTTGAGTTTGCTTCTTGCTATATTTATATATACAAGTACTTAACAATTGTTTGAATAAATGGTGATTTAAAGTAACCTGTAAGTATTTCCAGTCAGATTGATTATTGATGGTTTTTAATCCAACTAGATATTTAATTTACATAAGCATGACCCTTTTACACAAAAAAAGTCTGTGAGCTACATCCACTCAGTATTAATCGACTGCTTTTCTAGAGGTAGCTGCATTTGTTTTATTCACATTTATTCAGTTTTATTTTATTCATTTATTCAGTTTTGCATTTTTTTGAATGAAAACACAGTGTAATTCATCTGGTGAAGATGCTAAAGCAAGATGCAGAAAAAGTTAACTTTTGAAAGACATGGTGATATCATTGTAAATATAATTTATATCCAGAGGCAGTTTATATCCATAGGCAATTTATATGACTTTAAGTGCTACATAAAATACACTCAGTTACTGAATCCTAATCTTCTGTCATAATTAATATAAAGTGAATATTTCAGGGTTCTTTTTGTGTATTAAGAATAATTCAAAGAGTTGATGAAGCTTTAGATGACAATGTGTTTTCCTGTTTTGATTTCTCATCGGCATGTGCTTTATTATTTATACAGATATCTCATAATACCTGACAGATATATTTTAAAATACAGCCATCAACTAGGCATAAAAGTAACTACTCTGCACAGTTTTGGAAAATGCCATTTTCAGTATCATTGATTTTGAAGTAAATTTCCAGTGTTTGCATAGTTCCAGTTATGTTACATTTTTGTTTCTCTAAGTACTTGCCTTTGGTTTTGCTACTTATGTATGTCTTTCTGTGTATCCTTACCAAAAGGAAGTCTGAAAATAAGAATGCATCAATTTGTTTATTTTTTCAAGCCTATAGTTCATGTAGGGTAGTGTGAAATTGTGTAATCTTAAGGAGTTATGCTTTGACCTGTTATGATTGATAAATATGACTGTAAAAGTGAGATGTTCAATAACAGACATGTATTACCTAAAGCAATATTTTGCAGTATTTTTAGACCAAAGCAAATCACTTTCATACTGTAAAAAAATGCAATATTGTTTGTTAATAACTAAATCTTTGTATGAATAGTCTTTCAGACTGCTCTGGAACGCTGAGACACAATTTCTTCTTCTTTCTCATTCACGTCATAGGCAACTTTCTCTTCTTTGGTTCTCTTTTTAAAGATCTTACGAAGATATCTTTGGAAGAAGCATCTTTTGATTTTTCTGATTTGACCTTTGAGTTTGAGCATCATTTTGTATCATCTAGTTTTGTATGCCTTGCCTGGAACAATTTTAATTGCCAGGTCTGTGCAACTTTGAGTGAAATCTGAATCAAAATTTACAGAAGTTTTGACTGCGTCTTTACTGAAGTTTTCTGTCCTCTTTGCAAACAAAGATGTATTTACAAAGATGGAATGTAGTTCAGCTTTGGGAGATTTTTTTTTTTTTAAGTTTCTTTTTTCTATTCATGTCTTTGATGGCTACAATTTGTCAAAGTACTTTGGTTGAAATGTTCTTCCCAACCAACACAATTTCAGCTTCCTGTTTTGTATTCAAGACTTTAGAACCATGATATCTGCAGCTACAAAAAGGTTTTTTTCCTGGACTTTCATTTACTAAAAGTTGAGTGGTTTAGCCTTGAAGCAATTCTTCATTTCCTTTTGCAAATACATGTGAAGATTCAAAGAAAACTTTCAGCAAGATTATGTGCAAAATAGTTTAAAATGCAAACTTTTCAATATGTACTCCATGGAAACATTGCTTCTGAAAATTCATGAGTTGACTCAGATGAAGATTCTAATTCCAACTCACAAAATCAAGACTAAAATAGAATTGGTCCAATAATTTCTGTAGCTTTCTTGGTTGTTCCTTTTGCAAGATAAATGTATGTTTGCTCTCATTGTGGAGACAGAACTCTTTGTCCAAAAATATCAGTGAATCTGAACGGATGAATCTCTTCTAACGTGGAGGTGTTGATTTGTGTCTGCCAGGAGATTTTTTTTTTTTTTTCCCCCTGTCTGACAGCTAACATGACCGGCACTAAAATTAAACCTTTCAGTTTTGTGGAGCCTCTTGAGACTCACAGAATACATGCTGCATGGCATACAGGGATTATGTTTGCTTAGCAGCAAATACAGACTTGCCTCCCTTGAAGAGCAGCTTATACATAATGTGTCATATCATCTGACTAAAGTTCTTATTTACAAGACAAGGTTGAAGACAGACACATGAAAGTTGATTTTAGTGAAGTGGCAGCTTGAGTGGTTGAATATGAAGTTGGATATAGTTATAGAAAAGAACAATAAAATGTAAACCAAGATATACTTGACAGTTTATTTGTGCTGTTATCTTGGTTCTCTTTGATTTCATCTCCCAATCATCTCTGAGGTGCTTCAGGTCCAAAATACCCTCCTCTCTCTGTACTGTCCCTTACTAATAGAACTCTTTGTTTTCCTGTCCTTCCAGTTAGAGCTGAATTTATGGATGTGAAAATGATTCAAACTGTTCTAGCCATCCTTCCTTTTTCAGTTTTTCAAACCCTTTTTACTTGTTTCTGTGCATTAGTGAAAATGCAACATTGTTAGGGGTTTCCTGAACAAATTCACTGCAAAACTTGTACAGTTCATGTTTATTCTTCTTGTGTTGACTTCCTATGTAGAAAGTTTAGTTACCTTTGTTGCCTGAGTCTTGAGACAAGACTAGGAGGAAGATGCCTTTTTGTTCTCAGCTTTCTTTGCTGAAGACTTCATACCTTTCTTGTACTTCACAACTAAGACATTTGTGTGAATGTTAATTGAGCATCAGGGCACAGGCATCTTCAGTTTCTGACAATGCTTCATATACAAAATAAAATTGTAAAAGTATTTTATTCCCTCTGGCACTTCATGGTAACAAAACATGAAGTGACAAAAAGTGTTGGGAGGTGAGTGAGAATAAAATGGTGCAGCACTATCCCATGGGTACATTGTTTTACCCTGTTGTGTCAAAATTTTAAGACTTGTTGAAATTATTCTAAAAACTGTTTGAAAATTCCAATGGAAAAAAACAGCTTTTATCAGTATTCCTTTGGATAAGGATTTCCTGTGGGAAATTTGGATCAACATGTCACCATGGATTTAAAACTGATGATGATAATAGTTCAAAACTCTTTCACTCTTTGATCCCTTCCAAAATGTTTTTGGGGCACAAGTGTCCAGAAAAGCCAGTGAACTTTCACTTCTTTTTTTGACCCAGTTCTAATTGGTCATAATGATTTCTTCAAGAAGTTCTGTTCACACATTTTTCCACTCCTAAATACATTTCATTTGAAAGTATTTATTAATGAATTATCTGTTAGTAACTGTGTAATCAGGTTTTCATGTCTTGATAATGTTAATGAGTATTTTCAATTTGGTTTCTTCAAAAACATTTCTTTCCCATGGAAATTGGGGAATTGGGATTAGACATGAACAAGTCTTTGTATAAGGACTGCAGGAGATGAGCTGCCACCTGAATTATTCAGTGCATGTACCAGACTTGTTCCAAGAAAAGAGTAAATATTTTGACAAAGCTATGCAACAAATTTAGTTTGAATTTCAAAAATTCACAGTACTATGTCTACAGATTTTGGAAAACAAGATGACAGATAATTTTTAGTACATAATTTAAAATATTATTTTATTTTATATTATATTATTAT
>NW_008596137.1:0-27151 GCF_000691845.1 Merops nubicus
CGGCCCTTCTCTTTCTCCAGCTGCCCGCCTCGCCCTCTGGCACCCCCTCACTTCACCGCCGCCCCCAGACGCACCCCGCTGCCCCGTCCCCTCTTCGCCTCAGGCCGGGGGTTCGCGGTCCCCGGCCTGCGCTTCCTCTGCTTCCCAGATGTGCCCTAAACGAGCCCGGCATTTTGGTAGCGATGCCCGGGGGATTGGTTTAGCAACCTCAGTAGGGTGTCCCCGTCCCCCCACCCCCGCCCTCGGTGCAGCAGCGTTTCATGTGCAGACCGGAAAGCTCCAATGCACGTAGCCCATGGCAGGGAGACGGGGTAGATAATGTAGACTTTAATTGGTCCGCGATTAGAAAACTGACACCTCCCATATGATAGGCAGGTGGGGTCTGAGACTGCGGGGAGAAGGTGTGCGGGGTGGCCAGGTGTGTGTGCTGGAGCTGCTCTGGTTTTTAAATCGTGACGAGTTAAATTTCCCTTTTACTGCTGTAAAATTAACCCAGAGATACAGTTATGGAGTCCTGTAGTGTTTTACGTCGACACTAGGGGTGTCTCCTGCTTTTCACCGCTGCCAAGAAATCAACGCCCTTTTTTAATAAACATTTATTTCAGCCTAAATTATCCAGTACCCTGGCTGCAGGAAGACTGGCAATACTGTAATTTTACAGCTGGAGAAATATGAGTGGTTTACACTTTTTTGCTCTTTAACCCTTTAAGAGCACAGCCAGCTGTTTATCACATTTTACATTAGACCTTACAGGGCCTGGGAGCCAAAAATGAGTTTCCTTTTGTTTTTAAGCAGGGGATTGCTGTCTGTCTTTTTTTAAAAAAAAAGTTGTAACAGAAACTGATGCGCCACGCTTGGGCTCTCTTTGTGTGTGCACTTTATTGCCTGTAAGATGTGTATCTGGAGAAATATTTTGGAATGTATAAAGATGTGATTTCAGTTTGGGACTAAAGTAGTGTGCTTTCTGAATGCCTTCATGCAGTCTTGGAGTACCTTAAGATTGTGAGCAAGGAAGGCTCATGTTTTGAGAACATGAAGTCAATACTTAAAGAAAAGAGTTCCTGTTAGAAATTATGCTGTGGTTGCAATACTACTAATTGCTGTGAATAAACAGATGAACAGTGATCATCTTCTACACAACAGTTCTGCTCATACTGCCATTACTTGGGTCTTCTGTGAAAATCCTGTTTTCAGAGGCTTGCCTGATGGGAAAGAAAAATGTTACTTAACAATGATGCCCCTGTTAGTGACCTGTAGGGAACTGAACTTTCATGTATGAATAACTTTGATTACGTTTTTTCCTCCATTCTGTTGTAACTAAAGCTGTCCTAGCATCTTTTGGTAGTATAATCATGTTTACTTCTTGAACGGTACTTGTGTGACCAGCTTCAATGTGGAAGCTGGGAGAAAAAGGTACATGGGATATTATTGCTGCCAGTGAAAGTGTTTATTTGCTCACAGAAGCAGTAACAATACCAGGAGAGTTTTTTCCCTGTAGCTGTATCAGTATGCTGGTTCTGATAACACCTGATCTTAGTTGACTTGTGGTCTGAGACTAAGCTAAAACAGCTGATAAACATTAAAGAAAACAATTTTCTTGATGTTACTGTTCCTTTTACTGTCATTACCCTGTGGATGTTTTCACTGAGAGTTTGCTTTTAACGAAGGAGTAGAGTAGACCTTGTTTCAGCCTTTAATCTATTAGAATAGAGTAATTCTTTTTCACAGCTTGGAGTGACATTCCCTTTGTGTTCTTACAGGACCCAAGAGGTCACAGTTATAGTGAAGAAAGAGACGAATTTATTGTTGTGTTCATAGTGGGTAGCCTAAGATAAAACATGAACATCTAGTGAATCAAAGAGTGTAGTTCTGGATCTTTTGGTATAGCCAGTTCTGAAATAGTCTATCAGGCAGAGCATAAGATGATGAGTCCATTACATAATGCTAGAAGCAATGTTGATATGCTATTTCTGTCAGAGTTGACTTAGCAAGTTTTTTTCCGATGAGTGGTGTTTTCTAGGGACAGGTAAATAGCACAGATAGATGCTATTGAACAATTTTAGGTTTGGATAGATTCTGCTTTCTTGGGATGGGCTGTACTCCAGTTCATATCCAGCTTTTGAGCTTTGTAGTTGTAGGACAGAAGGTGCAGAATTCCCCAGGAGTCACCCAAACTATGTTATGTCATGCACTCATCTTCTTGGCTAGACTCTGTTCAGTTGTTTTGATTCCTTTGAGCAGTGCTGTATTTTCCCCAGCTGAAGCTGATCTAACAGTGTTCCTAAATTACTGAAGCCAAGAACCACCGAAATATTTTTTGCAATAAGCAAGAAAAAAAAAAAAGAGACCATCTTGAATCATTGTTTATGATTTAGCAGGGAGGGTATTAAATAAGTTGGTTCTTAGCTGAAGAAAAACCTACTTATTCAATTACCAAATCATAATTTCAGTGCTGTCATTACAAACATCTGAACAGTCAGCTCAGTTCTGTAACAGGTGGCAGGCAGGAACTGAGAGTTGCTCACATGGTCCTTATGTCTTGCAGCCTACTGGGGGTCTTCTGTCACAGGTGGAATAACTGGTCTAGGATTCAAACTGCGAAGCTCGGGTCTAGGTCTTCAGAAGTACTTTGCTAGGCTGTTTTAAGTCAGTTTGTTTAATAAAATGCTTTATTTTAGAAGTAATTTTCAGAGGCTTAGTTTAGACACCAATTTGAATATGCGGGTTTACTTTGTGCTATGTGGAGGAGGACAGATTCTGTTGATGGAGGGGGAAAGAGACTTTAAAAAAAATTATATGTTTTTGCTATTTCTGAGGCAGAATTGCCTTTATATGGTTAAACTATTAATTTAACAATAGGGAGGAATGAAAACTGAGTTCAAGGGAGAATGGTTTGTGGTGGGTGTACCTCAGGGACTTCAGAATATTCTTCTTCTAGGGCATCTGACCTAGCACTAAAAGGGAACCTTTGAGGGAGTGAGATTAATAACACCTAAATTGGGGATTTCATTCATATGTTAAAGCAGATGGGACTGTCCTCTGTCCATCGGTGCCAGAGAAGGAGGCTTCAGTAATTCTGGTATTTCTGGGGAAACAAATGAGGCAGAAAAGCACATTTTAGTGTCAAACAGTTTTTTGGTCTGCTTCTGCCTCCTCATTTTTGTATGTCAGAAAGATATACAAAAAGTTGTTAAGGTGTAGCCAGACTACTATAAGGAAACTGTTTATCAGTTTTGACATAATACATACTGTTGTGAAGAAATTAATCTAGCAGTGAAGATTTTACAGCTTTCCTGTGGCTGTGTTGAACCAGTGCTTACCTGGCAGTGTTCAAGAAGGAATAGCTTTTTTTAGTTGTAGGTATGCTTAATGGAATTCTCCTACTGTAATTCTTAAAGTACAATTGTGTAAGAGTTTTCAGCTTTGCTTTGATTTCCCTGCTAGTAAAAGAATTTGGCTTTCCCTCTCCTTTTTTTACTGCCTGTGTTTAGCTGAGTTTTGTTAAAGATTTTATCCTCTCCTAAAATGTTTAAAGTCTGAATGGTAGTTGAGCATGAAACTGCTAAGACTTTGGTTTAGTTATATGAAATGGTGACCAAAAATTGTGTTCACTGGAAAAACTTTGTTGTAATTTGAGCTAATATATGAGTTCTTGAAAGCAATTTGCTCTTGATTTCCTTGCCCCTCCTCTTTCCTCTCAAGCCTGTTCTCCCTGCTCTGGATAATGTCATTTGTGAATTTCTAATCCAGAGAAAAATTGCACTGCACTGTTCTTTGTTGATTAGTAGCCAATTCATTTAGTGACACATTTCCCTATTTTCCATCCTTTCCTTCTTCTGGTCTATACGTTTTTCTCTCTTCCTAAGTTTGTTTATTCCTGTATGTTCCCTAAAGGGAGACCAGAGGGCCAAAGGGGGCTGGCTGTTCCCATGCTTCCTACATGCCAGTTCTTTGCCAGAATCATCAGCAGAAATGGAGAAGGTGCTGCTGTGTGATGTCCTCGTCACGATCAAACTCCTCTGCTTCTGGAGGAGCGAGCGCTGCAAGGCTGGGGGAGTAAAGATTGAAACGGTGGGGAAGGAATGATGAGAGGCATGGATCTACATCAAAAAAGTGCTTATGCTTGACATCTTGGTTGTACACTAACTTCTTTCGACATCTTTAGAATTGCATTAGCCAATTAAAGTGACTTCTTTTAAACGTTGGACCTGGGAATGGGTGTTCTGTATCCCATAAAAGCTACTCAGTTTCCTAGATGTTGGTGGTCTAAAGTAATCTGGACACCAGCAGTTTGAGAAAGATCTGCAAAAATTGCCTTAATGTGCTGGATGAAGTGGGACAGCCTTGCATACAGACAGAGCTCTAATCTGGGATAGATCTTTCAGTATACCAGTCCAGATATTTTGGGAATTTTTTCACTGCTGTTTCCCTGGATCAGTGACGAGGGAGCTTGAATGACTTGAAATTCATTATTTTGTAGTGGCTTAAGGACAGGACTAGAAGCAGTATATTCTGCTTGACGTATGATGTAGCTAGATTATTTTGGTCTCTGTGTGAAATACTATATTTCCTGAGGAATATTGAATATCGAGATAAGTTTAACCAGGGTTAAACTTCAGCTGTGGCTTGGCTTCCTAGTCCAGGTCTGTTCTGTAGAATTTGAATGGCAAAAATCTGTGGAGAGGTCTTGTTTGGTTGGGTTTGTTTTAGTTTCAGGTGTGTCTAAGAATAAAGCCTACATCTTTCAAGTGAAGTAGTTTTTGGAGTAATGTTTCCTTTAAACAGGAAAATTTAATCTTGACATTTTATGTAGGTTTTGAAATATGTGGCTTGAAAATTGTAATTTGATAACTATGCTTTATTAGGCCTTTTCCACAAACAAAGGCCATGGAAATGCTTTAGATAGAGCTTTCATTTTGTACCTAGCACATTGTTACTTTAACTGCTTGAGAAAAATACGTAGATGGTATAACACGGGCTGGAGACTATATCTGACTTGTTTGCAACTTGGCAGTCGGTTGGCCCTGCTATTGATACACAGTTTCACAATTAAGGAAGAATCCCTAGTGATATAAATAATGATCCTTAACTACGTTAAGGAAGTCTCAGAAACCCTTTAAATGCTTTGGATTAAAGGACAGCATTGCTCATGAACTGCCAATAAAAATTTTGGCTTCTATGCTGCGAAGAGGTTGCGTCAGTCGATCTGCTCAGGTGAATATTTGTGAAGTCTGCCTTGATGGATGGTTAAAAACAGACTGTTAAGGCAAAGAACCGGAACTCCCCCGGTAAGCTGATACTGTGCCTATTTTAAAAAGCTTATGCAGTCAGCTTGAAGTTCACCAACACTTTATATCATTGTCTAAGTTAGGTAAGGTAGGAGTTAAAAAACTTCAGTCAGAATCTGGAGAGGCAGGAGAGGAGGGGAAGGGGTAACAGATAGGAAGCCCAGAAATAGAGGCTGGAGTTAATATGTTTCTGAGAAGAAACTCAGCTACTGGAAAAGTGGATTCAGCTGTGATCCTCACAGGAATATAATCTTAGGATCATCTTTAAATGCTGTGGAACTTCTTTTCTTCCTCTGGTATATTTGTGACAAATACAGCACTTTTACCCTTTATTTTAAGCAGCTGGAAGACCCCAGCTACAGTACTGCTCTTTTTCTGTCCCATCTCCCTTGTTGCCCCATGAATAGCTCCTCTGTGTACAGTTATCAGGTGTTTGGGGTTTTTTTTGTGATAGGTAGTGGAAGACAAAACAACTGTTGTTTCACTGCTGACAGTGTAGGTTCTGAATAGCATCCCTGAAGTTGAAAGAATTCACTTGAATTCCCTTTGTTTAATGATACTATGGCTAGCAGAAAGGGCTTTAAAAGTGTTGTGGGTTGAGTGTGTGTGTGTTTTGTTTTTTTTTATTATAAGCTCCACAGATATGACTTTAGGCTTACGAAGGAGAATTTGTCTTGTACTTTGTAGGCGTGGTGTCTAAACAGCTTTTTTCAGTGCTGTGTATGTAATGATGTTTCCTTGACAAAGTTTCATTTAGTATTGAACCACTTCTCAACGGGCTTAGAACCTTGGTATCTGAGCAGCTGTGGGTCAATTTTATTGATAATGCTGAAGGAACTTCACAGATTTCTCAGATAAAATCTTGATTGAATATAGAACTAACAAGTCTTGGAAAAAAAATCATGATGAATGGGAGAACTTCTAAATGCCAACAAGAAAATATGCCATATGAACAAATACGTGATTTTTAGATTTTATTAAAGTGGACTGTCTTAGCACTTTAATCACTGTTCTTCAGGGGGTATCTAATATCTGTTCCAAACTTAGTCTTAAACTTCTTCAGGGATTCTTACAAAAATGGCATTAGTTTTCTTGACATCTTTTATTCAAAACACAAAGTTTGGTTATTTTAGTATAAAGATTGAAGCATTTGCACTGAGTACTGTTGATGTTACTTTTTTTATTTCAGACAGTACGTTCAAAAATCAGTTTAGTGACAAATGTAATTACAAAATCTGCAATGTTAGTAAGTTTGAACCTTGTGTAGTGTTGAATGTTAAGAGTGCATCTAATGCTGGTGCAGCTGAGTTTGCCAGAGTCCAATTCTGAAAAATTATCTTTTGAGAGGCCTTGAAAAAAAAATGAACAGAGCTAGAAGGTGGCCAAATTCCCTTTCTTTGTGAGAAAACAAAGTCACATGTGTTAGAGGGACTAAAATTGAGGGGAAGTAGATGGTGGTTTAAAATTTAGGTGTGATGTAGTAGTGCTGTAATGTAGTTTAAAATTTAGTAGTGATGTAGTGGCAGGCAGAGCAGCTAAAGATTCCAAAAAAATTGGGAAGAGTTGGTTTGAATGAGAGAGTGGGTGGTTTTAGCAATAGTTTTATCTTGGCTACTTTCTCAGAGGAGGTGTTCAGTTTCTTGTGTGGTGTCATAAATGTTCAGTGAAGTCAGTCCACATCTTCTAGCATCTCACAAAGAGCAGTTCAAACGCTTCTTTTAAAATTAGAAGCGTTCTTTGATCTGCAGTTCGTATTACAGGCTGATGTACAGAAGTATACAAGCTACATGCTGCCTTTAAGGTTTGCAAGCAGTAAATTTTTGGAAGTATGGAAGTACAGCCTATGAAGAACTAAGACGGGAAGCTGCAGGAAGACAGTAGCCTGTGGTTCTGTGGGCAGGCTGTGTCTACTTGCACAGTCGTGTCAGCCTTTGGGGAATGGATGCAGTTGGTTGTACCGTGCCTTGGACTAGGATGACTAGATTCTCAACTCTGAACCTCCAGAGCAACTGGCAATTATTACTGGAAGTCACTGGGGCGCTGCAGGAGTGCATCTAGTTGACTTATTTTGGGGGCTGTGGGCCTTATAAATAGCAATAATTTTTCTAAAGCTGCTTTATGTGTACTTTTGTGCTTGCTTTTTTGTACATTTACAGCTTAAGAAAATTTACAGCTCTTTAGGACAGCTGTTTTTAATTGTATTGCTAGTTAGAGCAATTTATAACTTTTGATTTCTGACAGGATGATGGAATCTTTTCTTTAGCAAGTGCTATGAATCTTTACCAAAAATAATGCTAATGTCTCTAAGTAAATGAGATTTTGGGTAATTCTTCAAACATTTGACATATGATTGTTTATAAGCTACTGAAACAGGATTTGAGTTCTAATTTAATATTTTGAGTACCCTTTTATTAGCTTGTAGCAGAAGTGCTAGATGTCTCTATTTGATACTGAATGGTAAACATTTGCATTCCAGTATATAAATACAAGAAACAAGTCAGTTCCTGCCCTGAAGAACTTAACCTCAAATGTTCTTTTTAATTGCAGTTGAATATTACTTCATGTAGCCAGCTCCTGAATGGACATCACCTCAGTGTTATGACTAAAGGAAAAAAGTCAATATTTTCTCCATGACTCAGGTCATATAAAGAAAACCATTTTAAGATTGTGGAATATTCCATAGTGGTGAAAACATTAACTGAAAGCAGTGTGGTATTTTTCTGTGTTTTACTAGGTTTCATTTTGCTTTACTTTGATTGGGAATTCCGTGATAATGGTAATTGGAAGACTTTGGAAATTTACAGTGCATCTTTTTCAGAAAATAAATTCTTAATTTGCTGGAAATTCTAGACTGCTGGAAATGCTAATTAGCCCAGAAGACCTGTTTAATATTTTGTAAAATTCTTGATATTTTAATTACAATGATTTTGATCCTTCTGTATTGGATCACAGTGTTGGTAGGGCCTGTTTTCAAACCATATGACTCATCTTTGTTCTTTACTGAATTCTTCGTGAGTCCTTGAGTGCCATAATCTAAACCAGTGCTTGTTAAAATGTCTCAATTTATAGCTGACAGCTGTATGTTTTGAAGAGGTTATTTTATTTTTGAAAAAAAAAAGGGACTGAGTGCTAAGGTTCATGTTAACTGTTGGAGTGGTTAAGAATAGTGGAAGCAGCCTCTGTTTTGTAGGGTCTGTGTCTATGGAACGAGTCCCTGCAGTGGAGTCTGCTGCTTCCTTTGCTTTGCACGTCTTGCCCAGTTCTGCATCTTTGCCTTCTTGATCTGTCTGTTCTTGTCAGTTCATGAAATCAAATCCCATTTTTGAACTTTTTTTCAGATACATGTCCTTTACACAGATTTGCAATGTTCTTCAGCTTCTTCTGAGCTAAATTTGGAATGACATTTTTGTTAATTATCGACTTTCTTTTGTGATCTTTTTTACTGTATTGTTTCCATTTTGCCGCCTCTTGTTCAGCGGCCGTAAGACACTTATCTCCCTTCTTTCAAACTCAGATTTCCCTTTTAGTGGTAAGTGGTATTAAACTGTTTATAAGTTTCTTAAATGGGAAGAAAGGCTGGTGACAGCATCTATTTATACAGCCTGTTTCTGTACTCTTAGACCATTTGATCAAGTGCTGTGCACTGACCTGTGTGGCTTCCCTGAATGTGTCCTCAGTCCTTGTGGTGTGGCCGATGTGAACTGGCACTTAGACTTCCCTGCCTGCCCGAGGACCTGGGACTCTTCCACATCGTTAGTAGCCTGTTCCGTGCAGTTAGAGCTGCGTCTTCCTTTTTCCTCCAGGCCTTCTCAGATCCATTAAAAATATTTGTGTGACTGTTCTCAAAGCTTGAACCTTTGCTGTTAACTCATTGGTGAATAGACTGTTAAAAACTAAAAACTTAGTATAATCTCCTTAGGTAGAGAAAGATGTGCTGATCACATGGTTCTGGAGTATTTCTAACCTATTTTCTGTAGGTAGGGAATTATACTCAACTGTATAGTCTTTTTACAGTAAGTAGTAGAATACTGTTTAGTATTCTAAATAGAATTTAGTAGATTACTGTGTCACTTTTAATCTTAATTTCTAGAACGTATTCATTACTATTTTCTTTCCCTTCTACAAATACCACTTGTAGCAGTACAGTGAATCTGCTAGGTCTAAGCCCCTGAAAAAATGAAGCCTTCTAAACTACTGTCTCACTGACGCTGATCTCCCATTCCTTACTGGCACAAGCTGGTGAGCAGCTTGTGGTGAGAGACCTTTACCTGCTAGGTTGGGAACAAACACGTTAATTGGTATGTTGGCTGGTTGCTGTCAGAGGATAACATGCCCCATTTAATTTCCAGCTAGGTTCTCATCTTTCCTATTTACCTCAACCTGGTACATGTGTGAGATATATCTGATCGGCCACAAGCAGGCCTGTAGCCATTTCTTGCAGAAGTTAGGGGTGGGGGTTGTTTTCTCTGCTGGGGGTTCTGTGATACCTACAGCTCCTTTTCTGCTTTTGGAAAACCATTTGAAAAGAGAAGTATTAATGCTCCTGATGTAATGATTATCATTTTTCTTCCTGTCTTTAGAATTAGGCCTTTGAGTGTTTTATCTGGTCATCTTGGTACAAGCAAAATCAGGAAGTTCAGAAACTTCATAAGCATGAGCTGCTCTTAGTATTACTCATATTTTTGTTTTTGGAGTGTCACAAATCATATTTTTAAGAGGCAGAGTTTTTGATTTGGCAGATGCTGCTAACGCTTGCCTTTAGGTTTTTGAAAAGTACTCCAAAAATAAGTTGAAATTTGCAAGCACGGTAACAAGTACTATATTCCTTTAAGTGGCAGTAATTTCCACAGCATGCTAGAGCATGTTTGAGAAACAACGCAGAGAAAAGAAAGCCTACCTTACATACCCCTCATCAACCCAGTGGCAGGAGTGCTTGGCTGCATTACAACTAATTTTTTTCACTGTTTCTGTTAATTTTGGAGGGAGGTGTTGAACTACCAATTAACGTGGCAGAGTTTTTACTGGGATCATTCTAGGGAGCTGTTTGCTGAAGCTCCCTGGTTCATTTTGGGTTTGTAATACCTCTAACTGCAGAGAATTAGATTGGCATAATTGAAAGCAGCCTAATGAGGGTATATCTATAGTAAATTATATTTCAGTATGACTTTAGGAGAAGTTAATATTTTCTTGTAAAATAACTGTTCTGTTCCTCTTTCTGTGTAGGTCACCCAGTGATTAATTCTGTTTTGCAGCACCACTGTTTTATTGCTTTGTGTGAGAGTGGAAGTTTTGAACATTGTTTTCTGGAAAGGTGCTTCAGACAAAAACTATTTTATCTTCTAATTGTTGCAGAGAAAGGGAGAGGCTGAAAGAGCTCTTATTGCCTACTAAATACTTTACCTGTAAAATGAGTGTTTTGACTCTTCTGGATAGTTTTGACTTTCTTCATTTGACAGACTGTGAGATGCTAAGTAATAGCTTAAGTACAATGTTTTAATTACTGGTGAAAAACTGTGATTTTGTAGTGCCTCCAGGTTCTCAGTGATCCTTGTGTACTTTGGCTTAATGTTATGAATGAAGTCGTTTCCTTTGTTCTGTGTGTTGCTTTACATGCCCAAATCCAAAGCTGCTGTTCTTTCACACAAGCATGACACAATTTACTGTTTGCAGTTACTTGAATTTCATATTCACTAATGAAGGGAAAAAAATTCCATATTATCAATGAAATGATTAAATTGGAGATGATTGTAAGTGGCTGATACCCAGTTTACATCTGGCAGTGTCCTGAAGAACAAAATCAATGTGATACGCTTGGGTTTTGTTTCCCTTTAGTATCCCATTAAGTGTAATGCTTCCTAAAACTTCAACCTTTGTTATCTCTAAAGATTTATGGTTTGCTTTTTGTTTGACTCTTTTAATTTGTCATTGATATGTTTGTTGCCTTGCAGTCTTCCCTCTATCTTCTGCCTTGTTATGTATGTGGATTACAAATTTTCTGGTTGGACAGGGTGGTTTTGTTTTCACTTTCTCTTGCGTGATGTTTGTCAACAGCACAGCCATTGGGTGGATGGAGTGGGAAACTATTGCAATGATCTTTAAAGTTGAGAAAGAAGGCTGCTGCTGCAATCTCTGCTTTAGCTGAGGGAGCTGAATGAACTTCAGTGAAGAAGCTTGTGTAGGAAACTAAGGAAGAGGTTTTGTAGATGGGACAGATCTGTTAACCTGAGTGGGACAGATTAATGTCTTGTGGATTTTTTGACTTCTCCAGAAGCAGTAGAGGACCAAACTGTCTTACCCTGAAGGCTTTCCAATGTCAGCTTTTAACTGCATCTGAACTTACTTTTAGTGGTGGCAGAACTTTATTGTTCCCCTGTTAAAGGTTGAGTTGCTTCAGAATCTTTCTGGAAAATGCCTTTCCTTGAATTTTGAAGAGTTGATTATTCATTTATGCACTTGAAACTTCTCAGAACCCTGTAATTTTAGGAGTGAAGCAAGCTTTAGACACGCCAGCTCTGTAGCGATTGCATAAGGAGACTGGGTTGTCGCCTCTAAAGCATACTGGCTGGGAACTGCCAGAAGGGGAATTGTCTAATGCCACACAGGGAATTGGCTTAGCACAGAGCTAACACTTCTGTTCCTGTGACTGTTCTTCTCTCAAGTTTTATATACAGATTGCAGTGCTTAGGCGAGTTTTTGCAGTCAGAGCTCTTATTATTCTGTTGGAGAGCTTATGCCTTCTCATGCATAGGAGGTTTTGCTTTTCTCCTTCAGATCACAAGATTTATTTGTTCATTCCCTAAATGTGGCACAGTCTTTTCTCTGCCTCACCATGTTTTAAAAACTGCACAGCTTTTGTCTCTAGCACTGTGTTAATTATCTACCTGCATGACAAACTGTCAGGCAGATCAGAAAATAAAACAGAAAACTTTAATATTTACACATTACAGATGCAATCGATTTTTTTTTAAGTTTAAAGCAATCCAGTTATCCTTTAGGTTTTTACTGTGTCTAGGTTTGTGAGGATGGACACAGATCTTGTGAATGGGGTTGTCAGTGTATGCTCTGACTTGATGGCTTCTTATCTCTTCCAAATTCAGGTAAAGGACTTCGCAGGAACACTGCCCATCTTTGCCCATGCTTTCTTTGTCAGCAATTTTATGAACTGTTTTCTCTGGTGATTGTACTGGTTCCTTTGGTCTCATTCTATCTTGAGTGACTGTTTTTTTTTCTCAGAGGTCCCTTTAGTTTGTTTACACGAGTGAATAGTGTTGTGTGCCTGTATGATGTGAATAAACCAAGCATGTTATCATACCTTCTAGATCATGCGAGTTTAGATCTTTCTGAAAGCTTTGCAATTGTAACTGAGCTCAGATAGGAAAAGCTATGGCATTTAGGTATATGAATATAAATCATATAATCCCTGCTGTAACTGGATGGACTTTACTGATAGCTTTTTGGTCCTGAACACTTAAAAATATTTAAAATGAGTGTTATTTTTCTATTTGAATAGATGCACTCCTTATTTCTACGTTTCCTTTAATATTAATAAAGCCAAAGGGCATATTAAAAAATTAAAGTTGAATCCTCTTACAATTACACTTTTGATTCCTTTAGTTTTCCTGTCTGGTAGAGGCTTTGGCAACAGTAGCTAGCTCTAATTTCACGTTTGCTTCTTGCTTCATTGGTTTAGGGCTTCCCTGTGGTATCCTGGAATAGCTACTTCACTGTGATGGCCTTAGGCCATTAATATCTCATTTTGGAGGGGACCCGTGGACAGTGGTGCATTTAAATAAAGCATAGCAGAAGTGACTGGCCAACTGCCAAGCAGAGGGCAAGTGGCTTCCCTTAAAATGACTGACAGCTTGAGCAGAGCCATGGCTGGATTAGATGGTGACTAAGGAGTAAACTCCAGGCTTGAACTAAGACTTGCACGGTCTTTGACTCCTGCATCCTGAGGAGGGATGTGGTAGAACCTGATGTACATCCAAGAGGGAAGAATCTTCCAAGGAATCATTGCCGCTTTTGTTATGAACAAATTGAATAAATGTATCCAACATAAGGTTTTTGTATAAGAGTTCTTTTTTTTTTTTTTTAAAGTTGTGGCAAAGGGAGTTATAACTTACTCTGCATCCTTGCAAAGAACAACAATGCCAGAATGCTGTTAACAGCTTTAACCTGATTTGATCTCTACTGTAATCCTAAATCCGGCAATCCCCTTTGCCTTCGTTCATTATCTCTGATGTCTGCAATTTAAATGCCATGCTGAAGAATTAGGTATTAATCTTTTTTTGAGTTCCTTCAGTACTGAAGGTCACAGAGTGTTTTCTTTAGAGGCAGGGTCAACAAATTCAGGCTGCTTTGGGATTACACTTTTAAAACTTTAAAGCTCTGTCCAAAGGTAAGTTAAAACAAGCTGTGTTGTGTGTTTGTTGTTTTCCAGCGGCGCCTTTGATCACAAAATGCTTGTAGCTTTCCTTGATGATCAGCATTCAGGTGAGATACTGAGTTATATTAACAGCAGGTGTAAGACCTGTCCCTTGTACCTTTGTAGTTTCACCTTTGAGTTAAGATCATAATAAAAACTAAGCACTGATACAGGTTCATGGGTTTATCTGACTTGTAGCAAACCTTCCAAGAGAAGATACAAAGTGTTGGGGAATAAGTTACCGTAGCTGTGGGGGACAGTGATTCCCCTGAGGGGCTGGTACGGGGGTGAGCACTTGCTGTACTGCAGTCCCAGAGTGGAGACTAACTGAAGGTGAAGGTGGAATGGAAGGGTGTGTTGGCAGGCTCACATCCTTGGTCTCAAACAGCTAGGTGGGCTTGTAGCAGATGAAGAGTTATGGTTGTATCGTGCTAGTTAGTTTTATCCTCTTGAAAACTGGGGCTGCTAGGAAATGGAAAAATGCTTGTGCTTCCTCAAATTGCCTACCAGAAATTGAATGGACAACAATGTGTTAACCAAATATAAGTAAGATTTATTTTTTTTTTTAAATCTGAAATGAATCTTGTCCATTTTTTCCACTAGCTCTTTCAGATTTTTTTTTAAAGATAAAAGATTGAGACCTCCTAAAAGGATTTGACACTTCAGTTATTTACATTATCTGGGCCATTAAAAACATGCTTATCTTTTTTTTTCACCTCTTATAGGATCAACTTTTTATTCATACAGACAAGTGTTATCCAAAAGCAGAGAACACATTAGCTATCCTTGGCAAATTCAGAGTTGAAAAATGTGTATGTTATTGGATAAAGGGGCATGAAGTAGGTGACAGCAGTTTTCAGTTTCTGTTTTTTTGACATGTTTGACTTAGTTTCTTCAACATGAGAAGCTTCAAGTAGCGTGTTGTAGCTGAGTCAGAGAAGCTACAAATCATTAGAGAAATTCCTGAATAAAAGCCTCTTGTACTAGAAAAAAAATATCCCTTCTGCAACTTTTTTTCCCCTCATGCTTTATGGATTTTCCCCATGACCAACAGTAATAATTGGGGAAATAAACTTGTCCCCAAACCATTTGGAATAACTTAAAAGCGAGTTGAAGTGTGGGGTTTTATTTTTTAATATTTAGGGTGCATCCTGAAACTTGGTGGATGTTGAATCCATTCGTTCTCTTTGTGTATCAAGGGAAACTCTAAACAGCTCACAGGAAGTACTAACAAAATACCATGATTTTAGGTCAACGCATAAATTTCTTAGTTTGCTTCTCTAGATGTATCTTGAGTTCAAAGGTCCAGGAGAAAATTACTATTATCCATTGCTCTGATGTGCACCTTGCTTCTCATAGAATAAAGAATTAAAGGAACAAATTCAGAAACTCTTCCATAAAAATACTGTTTATTCTTTTGTTATGATATCATCGCAGGTTTTGTTTGGTAAAGACCATGTTCTGTTTCTTTCATGATCCATTTCAGTCTGTGAATTCAATATATGATGGCAATTCCAGCTGTTGCAGTCTTGTTAATAATAAAAATTATCAATTTTAATCAGAAGTTTTACTCAAAGAAGAGCAGGAGAGTGCAACTCTTAAGTACCAATTGAATGCCTGAGTCCTGTACTGTCACACTTGTGGTCTGTGCTACTTACCTGGTACCATTACCACAGCTTCTGTGATTTTCTTCCTTACCTTTTCTTTCCCTCTTTGTTTTTTTTTCTGGGTAACCAGTAAGATTTCCTTGCTTGTTTTGTAACCTGTTTCATTCCTTCTGTTGCACATACGGACAACTGAACATTCACACCAAAAGGTGACAAGGTGCCCAGATTTGACAGTCCAAATGCCAGAAGTGAAACGAGATGTTTTACAGCCTTCAGGAACTGTACTGGGCTTACAGACAGACAGGGTGATGGCTATGAAATGTGGTAGGCCTCTTCCACAGCTTTGGTTACAAAGAGAGTGGGGCGTAAGCAGAGCTGAAGTTGTGGAAACTGTAATTGTGAAAGCTCAATAAACTGTCATCTTTGTTGGTTTCAGCTTGGAAGTCATATCTTAAACTGCTGTCATACTGTCTTAGCTTCAGGATTAGAGGGGCAAGAAATTGGGCTGCCTCTCAGAGTGAGTGAGTGGATGTGTTGATGGCCTGGAAAAATGATGTAAGATGGGCAAGTGTAGTAGAACACACTGCTGGAAGGTACTTAATTTGGGAACTTGGTGGATGTGAGGCAAGCATCAAGCATTTTTGTGAATTTCTTTAGTTCTTTCTGTGGGTTGTGATCTTAGAAATTAGATTGAGAATTTGGTGTCAACAATGATACTGTCACTGCTTTTAAGTTTCTCAAAGTTTTACATCCCTTCTAATTTAATGGCCTCTGATTTCTTGGCTTTGCTTAATTCTTTTGCATCACAGTACCTGACTCAATGTTAGTGTGACTGTAAGAACCTCAGAGGTAGATTTATTCTTGTAGTATTTGAGTAGAAGTCTTGTGCTAGAGAGCTGCTAATTCTAAGGATCAACTGTTTGGGAGAGTTGCACTCTGTGTGTAGAATGCTCTTTTGCAATGCAAGTACTTAGTAGTTGCTTTGCATAAAGCGATGTAAAAGTCACCAAGCTGTTTTAAATACTAATTTCTATTTTTTGGCACTTAGTTTCAGGGGCGGGTCTACAAGAAAGCTGGGGAGGGACTTCTTATAAGGGCTTGTACCAATAAGACAAGAAGTAATGGCTTCAAACTGGAAGAGGAGAGATTTGGATTAGAAATTAGGAAGAAATTCTTCACTGTGAGGGTGGTGAGGCACCAGAAAAGGTTGCCCAGGGAGGTTGTAGGTGCCCCAACACTGGACGTGTTCAAGTCGAGGATGGATGTGGCTTTGAGCAACCTGGTCTAGTGGGAGGTGTCCCTGCCCATGGCAGGGGTCTGGGAACTTGGTGATTTTTGAGGTTTCTTCCAGCGTAAACCATTCTGTGGTTCTAAGATTACCAAGTCTTAAGTCCAGTGTTGTTTTGGGGTTAACTGTGTTGTGATATCCCATCTTTTATGTACATTTCTTTTAGTGGCTGCAATGAAAAGCTGAAAAGGTGAGTTAATTACTGCGAGTCAGACAAATGCCAAATTCCCCTGCGATCTTATCTCTGACATCTCCTTTACAAGTTGCCTTTTGTAGTGTACAAATTAGATATTCCTGTTAAATACACTGGAAGATAATCAGAAACATGTTTTTCTTGACTGGCAGGTTCCTCTCTTGCTAAGACACGACTTCTCCATTGAGTAGTGTCAGAGTGGTTTTTTTGTTTGTTTGTTTTCCTAATCAGATTTAACCAAAAAAAGCAAAGTATATTTGCACTGTTTCTGAACAGGGCAGAGGAAAGTGTTTTCTTGCTGTGTTTTTCCACTCAAACCTTATTTCTGTTTGTTTTAAGTCACGTTTCTTGTGGTGTCTACTGAAACTTGGCACATATCTTTCATCTCTGCTCCTTTTAGGCTTCAATTGCTCCAGTAAGTTACATATGAAATGTACAAATTACATCTTCATATCTTTGTGACCAACATTTAATTCAGAAATTCAGATCTTAAAGTGACTTAAAGCCTTCTAGGCTGAAATTAATTTTACCAAGTATTTAAACACTGTTGTTGTCTCTGCGTTGTTTTATTCACATAAAAGTTTGTGGAGCCTTGATAACAAATACTATCCTTTTTAGTTTGCCAACTTGCCTGATAGTTGTTGATGAAGAATATGGTGCCAACCCATGACAGCCAAAGCTCTAGTAACTTGTTAAACAATTGTAATTTTAAAAAACCAAAACAACCACAAATTTCTCTTCAGCAAGCTGACAGTTATTCATAGTTAAAGCTTTGTGAAAATGGCAATACATGGAAAATGAATTCTGAAGAGAACGAGGAGGAAGAATTCTCTGCAACAGGTAATTTTTCTTAATCGTTAATTTTGGTGGTGTAGAGAAGAATGAGAAAAGATAGAGAAGCATTTTGCGTGTTTGTAGATGAAGATTGGGGTCTTCTGAGTAGAATCTTTTTAAATGCTGACTGCCAGTTTCTGCTGTTGATTAACTGTTTCACTTGCACGCTGTAGTTTCTTTCTTGTGAAAACAAAACTGATGAGTAATGTAGGAGGTTCAGAGGGAGATGCAGGAAGCACAGTGAGTGGTGTGCTGGCAGTGTCCCATGAGGTGCCCACGACTGCAGGAACGTTGGGGAAGTTTGGTTTCTGTGGGCAGCCTGGTGCACAGGTGTAACTGCCAACTGCAGCACTGAGGCAGCTTGCACATTTAAGGCTATTTACAACGAGGATGAGCTTATTACACTTCATTGTGTGTTGCTGCAGAATCACCCAATCTGGGACAACTAGGCCTGTACAGGTACTAAATGGGTCATGGGAGACTTACTCTTGCAACTTGTTCAATTAATTTACTGTCTGGCTATGGAAACAAATAAAAAAACTTGTAATCAATCAAATTTTTAAACTGTTCCAGTAGTTCATTTGTATTTGTAGTCCCTTTACCACCTTTTGAGGACTAAATCTGAGATGAGTCCTAAGCTGACATTGTGGCTTGCTGGTATTTAAACACTTTTTCTGCTTTTATGAAAGCAGAAAACTACTTGAAGGCTGACACTGTAATTTCAGTCTCTGAAGTGTTTGCAGAGATGTACATCATGCAGAAAAGTAACATGCAATGAGACAGCTCTAGGAAGTGTATTCTACTGATGTGTGCTGAAGAACTGTTTTGCAGTCTTACTTTTGATGCCTTACTGCACACAAACTGTTTTGTGTAAATAGTGTCAGCTAAGAATTAAGATTCTATTTCTAATTTTGCTAATCACAAATTTCCTTTTTTATTCTCAATCTATAGTTCATCATGTTCCTCACTAAGAGGAGACTTGTCAAGATAATTGCCCTCAACTATCCTACCTTGGAGAAGCATGTACAAAACTGATTTAAAGAAGAGTGAGCAATTTAGTATTTGAAGTAACTACCATAGAGAAATCAAGAAACACATTTTAAGGATAATCTACAGAAGAAATAAAGACTAAAGTCCATTGATGGCTTTTACCCTTAATCAGTAAAAAGCCACAACTGCTGAAAGGAGAAAAGGAAAACAATTAGTAGAGAATAAAATTGAAAGAGCATTTTTATTCTTAAAAGGAAGAAATTGCATGTCATATAAACTTCTGAAGTACTTCACTGACGTATTTTGACTTCTCTCTAGACAACTGGTATTTCTGCAGGATTCAGGGTTTGGTCAGCCTTCTGTTAGACTCTGGACTGTTCTTGATCTGTAACTATTTCTGTCTAGAAGGCATGATTTTGCTGCTGTTCAATCAGCAATTAGCTTGTAGGGATCTAACAGCATTCAAGAAGGTTTCAAGACTATCCTAACGGGACAAGGCAATTCAAAATATCCACAGTATTCCAGCCAGTTGCTGAACTCGAGCAGTATGGCAGCCAGGTCCCCACGTGCAGCTGAGGGAAGCACCTTTGATGCGGGGCGTAGGGGCCAGGGAGATGTGTTGTGGAGTGCTGGTGCTGTACCAGCTGTTCTGTGACAAGCCACGTGTCACTCCTTGCTCAGTGTGCTAGCACGGTGTGTATGGGAGGATGCTCTCACTTCATGTGATGTGTGCTAAATACATATCTGGCAGGAAATACTAATATTCTAATGAGTTTTTAAAGTTGGCATCTTAAGAGTTGTATCAGAACCTTGTTACTTTTCTGTTAGTATATCTGATCACAAAGTAATATTTTTAGAGTGTTGCCTAGTCCTGGTGTTAAACTTTGGTAATGCTTTGCATTGAAACTGTGCAGATGAAAATGTGTACCTGTTGGGTTTTTTTTATTAAAGGGCTCATTTGATACTTTGTGAAGTCTGATAGCTGTGCTTCCCTCCCTGCTTCTTTTCATAACATGTAAATATGGATATAGCTCTCAACCTCCCATCTTATTCATAACCTACCTGTTCTTAAACAGCAACAAAATAACCTATTCAGCACCTGTGTTTCAGGGCTTATGCTGTA
Organism: Merops nubicus; assembly: GCF_000691845.1. Taxonomy (NCBI): domain Eukaryota; kingdom Metazoa; phylum Chordata; class Aves; order Coraciiformes; family Meropidae; genus Merops; species Merops nubicus. The sequence goes on from NW_008596137.1 coordinate 19,749, forward strand.
TCTCACAGAGTGTGTACATGTACCGATTGTATTTGGGACAAAAAAGTGACCTTTCTGTACTGCTGTTCAGAACAGGAGAAAACATGCTTGCACCCAAGACCAATCATTAATCTTCATCTCTGAGGATTGTGTTTTTGATAGAGGGGAACACTCTATCAAAAGTTTGTCCAGGTCACAGCTACACAAACAGGAGTCTTGGCATGAGTGGCTTGAACTTCTTTTTTGTGCCAAAAAAAAAAAAGAAATTTTTTGGAAGTTGATAGACTTCTGGATTCTGCAGATGAACACTCAGCCCACTGATAGCAGGTAACTACTTTTTCCTACTCCATATTTAAATATATGTAGCAAGTAGTGAATAATCATGTAATTGTTACATTGTCACTTACTAGATTTTTCCAATTTTTTTGTAGATATCCCAAGTTCCAGACCTGAATAGGTAAGTATTCTCCTTTTTGGCAGTAACTGTTTCACAGGAAAAAAAAAAAATAAGCTGAAGTTGATCCACTTTTTTTGCTCTGCTCTCTAAATGTTATTTGAGGCTACTTCATTTAGATAACTTCCATATGGCTTAGCATGTGCATCTAGATGCACAGTAAGACTCCTTATAAATATTACACTTAGTTCATGGGCTGAAAAAAGTTATTCCTGGTTTTTTTTTTTTTTCATTTTTCCTGCTCGATTCTCAGAAGCATTTCATGCTTCTTAAGGCAGGTTGATTTCAGTAGCCTGTACTATTGACTTTGTGAAGAGCTGAGAAATTAACTTGCTCCTAACACTGAACAAGGATGTAAGTGCCCCTGACAGTCTCCTAATGCAGTTACAATTGTGTATTTGTGTGTGTGTGCATAAATGCACTGGTTTTAATTCAGCTTTCTCCTTTAATTTGCAGCCTTCCAGTCTGGTGTTTTTCTTGCCTCTTCATGACCTCGTGTCTTGAGCAGCCTAGCTGGATCTCCTGGTTCCTGTTTCTTCTTGTTTCAGAATTCTGCTTTTCCCCATTTTAAGTCCCGTACCCTTACTTACTCAGACATACACACTAGGCTTTTACAGCTTGTTTTGGTCTTCTCTTGTTGTTCTAAGACTTGATGATGTTGATTTGGCTCCACTCAAGATTCTCCATGTGGCACTCTTCACCTGGATTCACTGCCACAGCAGGATAAGTTTCTCTTGTAGAATATCTTAGTCCTGCTTTTGAGGTTTTAGGGACCTGATGGTCCTTGTCTGTGTTTGTATTCTGCTACTTTGTCTTGCACTAAGTAGATACTGGGGAAGAAGTGAAGGCTGTTATCTTTTGCTGCTTTACTTATAAAGCAAATCTGTTAACTTTTTGCAAAAAGCAGGAGCTTGTGATTGTGGGGAATAAGCATAGTGAATGTGTTCTGAAGAAAAGCAAACAACCTTCCCATCTACCCAACAACAGATCTCTCAGATGTGTTTAGATTCACGAGATGTTTGTTCTGCCCCTTTCTGTCCTTATTAGGAAATGCAGTCGCATGCTTCCAGGCTAAATGTAGTTCCTCCTTTTTTTTTTGTTCTTCTGTCAAGTAATCTCTGTATTTCTGTTCAATTTTGTATAATTTTGAAGAGTGGTTCTCTCCAGCTATGGAATCCCTTACACTCTGCACTGTAAGAGAATCACTGCTGAATAAAACATGTCTTAGACTCATCTTAAATATGTTTTGTTCACGGGTATAAAAAAATCCCTTAAATAAGTTTTTGCAGTTGTTTGGTTATGAATCTCCTTAGCTATCTGATCACTCCTTTGCTGACTTATTCTGGAAAAAATCAAGCGTGGGGTATATTGTGATCTTCTCTGGCTCAAAATGAGGCATTTGAGGAAAAAATAACCAACTTCTAGTGTGTTTTGGTGTTTATATTGGAGTAGTTGCAGCTTTCAGTATATGAAAATCCAACGTTACTGTGCCCTTGAAGTTTTGATTTTTCTTGCTATGACTGTGGTGTAGTGCAGGAAGGATTTAAAATTTAGTTTCTTTCCATTTGGCTACAAAACAGGAACATATGTACAGTGCAAAAGTATTGACATGTAAAGCTGTTGCATCTGAACTTTTTGTCATGTAAACCACTTTTTGTGCATTGTTCTTCCTGTGTCGGCCCTTTGTGTGGGGAGTGGGGAGAAAATGGCCTGCAGTGCTCTTATCCAGATATCAGTTTGTCATGGTCATTCACAAGGATGTGTCTGTCTCTGTGTATAAAATAAAATGGTAAATCCGTTTATGTGAAGTCTTGAAATATTATTTTAACTTGAAAAGTAGCATTTGCACAATAGGTACGTGGCGAGTTTGATTTTTGGCGTTTAGAATATTGGATTATTTGATCATTGTGTGGAGTGCTGATATTTTCATGGGAATTCTCATCAGTGGAGACCTCTGAGGGATATTGTATGTTTCAGTAACATAGACCTATCCAAATAAAACACTGTCCATGGTTGTTTGGCTTAAAATACATATTTTTAAAATAACCCTGTAACTTGTATTGCCCGAAATCTTTACAGTGCTGAAACTTAAAATAGTTCCTCTAAGCTAATTTGGGAATAATTGCAACTTTGTTCTATTTTTTTTTTGTTTCAGGGAAATGAGGCAAGCTACCCTTTGGAAATGTGCTCACACTGTAAGTTGTTGTTCATTGCTCCATTATATTGTTAGAGAGGTTAATATTATTTGGAGATGGATAATGTACAACTTTCATATGTGAATTTGCTTCTTGAGAAGTTACGCAGTTTATACACTAACGAAATGAGTAAAATGAAAAGATAGAAGATTACCTTTTAAAAAAATACAGCTTTTGCTGTTAGATTCTAAAATCAAAAAATCAGTCCATATTAAAAAAAAAAGTTGGAAGTTTTTTCAGTTTTTCCGTTAAATATGAAACAAACATGTGATAGTTTGGATGTCTGTACAGTGGGGCATTGTAACTGGGAGTTTAAGTGGTGGGGCATTTCCATCAGTCCCAGTGCCAGTCCCTCAGATGTGGAGCAGCTTGTGGTGCAGCATGTGCTGTGTGAGGAGTGAAGGATGCTGCCTAAGCTGTCTTGGTACCCTCTGAGGAAAGAGAGGCTGGGGCTAAAAGCATTTTTTCCCCATGTATGCTTGCAGCCAGGCATTTACATGAGAAGCCACTTGGTGTTAGGTGCTTTTGGCCACATGAACATAAACTTCAGGCTGTCTCTCCCGGGGTTGGTCTGTGTAACTAAAATGACATATTTCTTGCCTAAAGCTGACCAAAGAAAGGGTTGTCTTGTGAAGTGTCTCTGTGGTGTCATGCTAAGTATACACTTGAATGTTTATCTTTAGCACTAAATCATGTGTAGACCTGTGTGTGTATGGACTGCTTGATAAAGTTCCTTTTCTTTGGTGAATCAGATCTTACTTTTAAACAGGATACTAAATTCATCAAGGTAGAACTGTCTTGTAGATTCCTTTCACAGTGCACGTCAAACTAAACTGCAGCTCTCCTAAATGAAACAGGAAGATACATAATCAGAGGAATCTTTTTCTAAATGTGTTTTTCAGAGAAATGAGCCTTTAGCTGGTCATTTGCAAGTCTTTTGTACCTAATACATGTATCCACATGAATTATAACTTGAGTAGTCTGTTTGTAAACACTTGAGAATCTTATGCACAGTCCTGCATTGCTGTGTTAGGCTCTTGGTGTGTATGTTGCAAAGTACGGATGTGTGGGTGGAAGCTTCGTGTTTGATGAAGGCTTCAGTAGTCTTTTCCTGAGTCATGTCCATCAGTCTTAGGTTACTGCTCCATTGGTCAGTCTCTTGGAGACATCTGGCTTCTGAAGACCTTTTTGGTGTTTAACTGGCTGGGTCTCTGCCAGCGCTGTAAGCACTGTGTTGCCATCCTTCACTTTGGATTCCATGACAAGCTGTACTCATTGGCAGCAACTGCCAACCTGAAGGTTTATTACTGAGCTTGTTTGCCCCCTTGTATTGCAGAGAAAGAGTAGTTCTCACTGACAGGACAAAAGCTTCCTAAGACAAGACCAGACAGTCTTTGAAGATCATTTGATAAGGATTTTGAATGAGTTAGACATTTGGGAGGCTGTCAGTGAGCAGTAATGTATTTATGCTGCCTGCACGGTGGCATTGGGTCGTAACGGCCGCCTGGCACTGTAGTGGCTATGCTGAGTCTGGATGCTGTGCAGAGGATGCACACCACTAAATAGTCAAGCATGTTCTGTTTACCCTTCATTTTAGACCATTAGTTATTTTCATTGAGTGAATTGGTGTTGTTGCATTTGCTAAAACAGGATGTTTTTCTCAGCTATGCTGTGTGAGATAGAACTGAAAATCTAGTGCTTTTTCTACGTGGCGAAAATCTGATGTCAGCCAAGCTACATCAATTTAGCCTAAGAAAATTTTCTAGAAAAAAGCTATGAAGAAAACCATTTTATAGTATACTAAACAGTGTGTTGCACTAGAAAATAGTTTATAAATTTTACAGTATAAATGATATTTTCTAGTATGTTTTGGGTTTGGGATAAGGAGACTACTATCTTTTCTAGCTTAGGCAATTGTCAGTGACCCATCTGAAGTCACGAAAAGGATCAGGCCAGCTGCGTGTAAGCATATACAAGGCAAGTGGTTGAATGTGTTCTCAAGGGCGTCATCTTTTTGAAATCTGATCTCCAAGACTGAAATGGCTGTCTTGGTTGCCACTCTGAAACTTTATATTCGTGAATCAGGCAAGACTAGAGAGAGGTGAGGGCTTTTGCTGAAGGTCTCTTTTATTTTGAGATCTTTGCAATCCATTCTTACAGGGAAAACTTTTTTTAATGTGGAAACATTTAAATTTCAGAAAGTTTTGTTTACAAAAATCTTTTTCTAATACCTTAGCAATATTCTTGTTTATAATGACCTCATATTTGAAAAACGTGTGTGGAAACTAGGCTGTCTGTGACTGTGCTCTGGTTTTTGTTAGTTCTAACTTTGAGTCAGTATTTTAGGAGTACCTGAAAAGTGAACATTTTAAATATAGGTTTAAACGTTTGGGTAAACACTTAGATTTCAGAAGTGTGCAGAGATCTCCAGCTTTTCTGAGGTCTGTATGCTTTGCAGATGCCTGTGTAAGTACTCTGCAGCAATGGATGTACAGTGCCTCTGATCCATAAGCAATTGCCTTGTTAAAAAACCATTGAGTTCAGTGGACTTTAAAGAAATCTGTATTTTTAAGGCACTCTTTAGTTTTGACTGTCACATTAATTGCAAAGTAGCCATGCACCTTTATGTCAACTAGAAAAAAAAAAAACCCTCCTGGTTTTAGTCCCTGAACAGTGACATCAGGGATGACAGTATATCATATAAAGAACTTTTCTGACGTTTTTTCAGTGTAGAGCACATTGCACTACAGAGATTGGCTTTTAATGAAGCTTTTCGAGTTGCAACATGAATGCTTTTAGCAGTGCTCTGAGCATCGCTGAAGGGAGTGAACAGCGTGAAACAAACGAGTGTTCTAAAACATCCTGGATCATCCTCTGCTGCTGTGTTGGGGGCGAAGAGTGGGTACAACATGTTGGAGAGTGGCCAGCTGAGAGCTAAAGCTACTGTGCTGACGTGGGAGTTACACAGAGCATTGGCACAGGGTTTCTTGAAAGCACGGAGTGCTTGCATTTTAAACTGATTCATCATATTTTTTGATGTATGCAAATGAGTTCAAGATACGAAACAGGTATTGCTGGCTCTGGCGTTTTCATGAAACCAAAAATCTTTCATTTTGGCACTGTTTAAATCCCCTACCTTGTGTTAGTTAGGAGGTGAATGAAATTCAGAACAATTCATGAAATAAACATCAGTAACTGTGTGTGCTTCAAAGCAGCAGGTAATTTGATGTTTCTGCAGGGCTACCAGCTAAGCCTTTTAAAGGAAAACATTTAACAGGTATTATTTCTAGCCAGGAAGTCTGTAAGCTCGGGCACCGGTGCCAAGTTGATGGGATACTTTCCGATTCTGCTGAAAAGCCCGGGAAGCAGAGAGCCTGTGGCAGCTGGTGAGCAGAGCACAAAAAAGGCCAACTTGAGTCTGAGGTGAGAGGCACGCTCCTGCGGCCAGAGCCCAAGGGAGCTCTGACCGCTGTGATGAGTCACAGGCAAACTCTGCCTCAAGCGATGTAAACAAAGCTCCCTGCTCCTTATTTTGCTCGACAATGCTATCACCCTGTTTACACTATTGTGGACTTGGTCCTCCTTTGGATTTCCCAGTGTTTTGGTCTCTATCCTGGTCTCCTGAGCTTGAGTCTTGTAAAATTCTGTCTGCTGCTGCCACCCTCAGTCCTTCCAGCTCAGAAACCTTCACTGTATGTGAACTCTTGTGCCTTGCATTTCCATTACAGCTCCAGGACGTTTGTGTGGGCACTAGGTTGTCTGTAAGGAGCCTTCAGAGATGAAGGAAGGATTTTGTTCAGGCTCTGATAAAGTCAGTATTGTTCTTTAGTGACAGCTATGTGAAAATTGAAGAAAGTCAGTCTGTTGCTAAACACTGAAGGAAAAGCAGTCTTATAAAAGGGGCATGTCCATCATACACAAGGACTGTTGTTGTAAAAGTGTGTTCTTGGAGGAAATCTGAACAAAAATGAATAGGGTATTTCTGAAATTTGCTATTACACATAATTGCTGTTTTCCTTCAAAAATTCGAAACAAACCCAACCCAAACAAAAATCACAAAAAAGAACCCTGACACACACACACACACAAAAACAAATCACTAAACAAAAAGAAAAAAACAACAAAACCAACCAAACAAAAACCTCAGAAAACCTTCCTGTTTTTTAGGCAAGTTCAGCCCAGACACAGAGAAACTGCAGAAGTGATGACTGTGAATTAAAGAATAGACGGAAACAATGCAAATTTAGAGTCAGGCTTATAATGTAATGCATTCATCCCTTATTTTATAGTCTTATTATTTTTAAAGCTCTTACATTAAGACAAAGGTGATTCTGAAATATGGCTTTTTTTAAGTGTGTAATTTTTTAAATTTCAGCTTGTGGGGATGATTTTAAAGATAGGTGAGCTGCTTGCAATTTATTTAAGGAAGAAACAATGAAATTTTTCCTATATTAAATTCTTACACAGTCAGTCACGAAACACTAATCTGCAGATTCTGGGTTTCTCCGTGTACATTCATTATAAAGAGAGGCTTTTATGCTTATGAACTGTCAAAGGAAATTTTCCTTTTCCTGTAATTACTTTGATTTTTCAATATTTTCCTCCAAATTCTGTCATCCATGGTGTGTCCATTGCCAGAAACAGTGTTGGACAGGATTGATATTGGGTCAGCTTTTGGCAGAGATGCTGACTTCTTCAGTGCTGTTACTTGTTGAGGGTTGGTTTTGTTGTTGGTTTTTCTTTTCTTTTCTTTTTTTTTTTTTTTTTTTTTTTTT
>NW_008596137.1:27182-45199 GCF_000691845.1 Merops nubicus
TTTTTCCCCCCAAGAGCAGAACCTCTCTCAGCTCTAATGCAGACAAACCCTTTGTTTGAATGTTTCATGCTGAGGGATGACAAATCTGTCATGCTCATTTCTAGCAGAAACTGCTGCTCAGCATCTGCACCTGGACTCAGTATTGCAGGTGAACTGGCATTGACCACATGAGCTATGAAATTGGATGTGTGAATATGTGGAGGAGGAGTAATTAACATTTTTTTGAAGTATGAAGCATCTTTAATAGTTGAGAGGATTGTTGCTTTGCTACAGTTCGGCAAAACAGAAAAAAAATTCCTGAGAAAAATTTTTCCATGCCTCTCCAGCCTCTTCCTTTTCCATCATCTGACTTGTGTCTTTATCATCTGTAATCTTGATCTCTTTGACAACAATCTCCAAAAGAGAAAAAAAATTGGTGCTTTATCTCCTCTTAGGCATTGCTGCTTTGTAAAATTTCGTTATCTGTCTAATTGCACATGTGAGGCTGGTTAACTGCACAGTGCATCTTGTGCCCAGCAGATGTTGGCAGAGCACGTGGTTTCAGAGTACCGTCACTTGTTGACATTCTGTGCTCTGGATCAGTCTTTGAACAGACCAGTAAAACATTCTCTTTGAATTCACATTGGTGGGTCTGGCTAAAGATGGATTAGCTTGAGATAAAATGTCTTTCTGGCAAAAGTTTGTTTCCTTAGCAAGTCTTGTGTGGAAGATCTTCCCTCTCTGCTGGAGCAGCCCAGTGTGGTGGCAGAGTGGTCTTGTCTGTCTTCTATGCCAGCTGTAACAATTTAAAGCTATGTAGCAGTGTTTGACTGGTGTACGTGCTAATTGGCTCCACTGCTTATGCATTTGTGAGGAAGAGTCCTGTGGATTTTAGCTCCCAAAACAGGGGATGGGGCCAGAATCACAAAATAAGGCTTTGCTTAACACTGCTGTGGGGTTCTGAGAAAATGATGCTATCTAGTGGCTGCTGGTTGGTCTGCAGTCCCAGCTCAGGCTTCCCTTGTTTGTCAGATATGTCCCGCTTTGTGATGGTGCCAGTTGTTGCTGTGTTGTGGTACTTGGGGTTTTCTGAAGTGTAAGGTAGAAATGTTTCAGAACTTGCAATTAGCGAACTCATTAGTTTGTGTGGTGAGAGAGAAGAGATCCAGCTTTGTTAATGCTGCTTTAATACTTCTCTGTCGTGATTTTGTGAAATTCCAGAACCATGAAGTGGATCAGGTTGCTGAGGGGTCTTTAATCTTTGAGTTTTAGTCAGAGCTTATCTTTGTTTTAATATTGGAAGTGAGATTTCACTGACTAGTAAGAGGACAAAAGTGCATTTTATGCACTATAGGTAATACTTGCAATTTGCTGCTTAGTTGTTCCAAAGCAAAGTTAATTTAAAAACATAATTCATGTACCTTTTATTGTTCTTGTTTCCTCTAGGAAATGGTTCTAATAGTAACCCTCACAGGCTTTATTTCAAAGTTTCCCATCATGATGCAATTACAAACTTCTGATTTCAAAGATAGATAATTTGTGAGGGATTTGTCTTGACGAAATAAAGGCCAGTTGCTTGAAAGACAGTGTGATTTCTGAGGCCAGGTAAGGAAGCAGGAGAGTTGTGGTTGGACCAGGACATAATTTTAAACATGACTGATAACAGTAGACTGATGTCATGGAAAAGTCCTTATATGGGTAACTATTATGTAGGTATAAGTTATATCTATTCATTTTACATTGGAAAATGTGTTTGCATCTGTCGTGTGACAAACCACACAATGGTTTTGTGCTTTTACAAATGCTTGTGCTCTAAGGGGCTTTTTAGGATATTATGGCTTTCGATGTGAGGTGCAAGTCTAGAGTAGAGCTTGCAGGAAAAGTGAGGTTCCCATGTTAAGAGCTTGCCGGGGTGCTGGCTTTGCACTCAGCTGTAGTGGGTCTGACAGCCTGGCAGCAGGGCAGGGGGTGAGGGTAGACAGTGCTGACCATTTCAGGGACTGACGGGCTCCACTTACAGCTCTGAGATGTTGAGGAAAATGGCAACGGAGGAGTTCCTGTGCAGAGAAGCAAGAGCTGGCAATACCTCCAGTGTACTGGTGAGAGGAAGCGTTCTGTGCTGGTTGGGCTAATTGCCAGCGGAGCTCTGCTTTGCCATTCTCTTTTAAGCACTGCCCTTCACTCCTGTGCTGGCGTCCTGCGCGCAGGTTACCGTGCGCTGGCCCAGAGGGGTTTCTGCGGGGCTGTGCGGGCGGAGAGGAGCTGCGGGGCCCTGGTGCGGGGCCCTGCTGCTCAGGGCTCGCCTCCCCTCGCGGCCTGCGCTGCCGTGCGAACGGGGGGAGAAGGAGCGTGGCTTTATTGCAGTCAGGGGCCTCATTAACTGAAATGCCAAATTGCAAACCGGAAACTGAGGAAACGAAGTCTCTGCAGATGCTGTTTAGCCTTAATTTGTACAGGCCTAGAGGCAGACTCAGATCTGTCTCTTGCTGGCACAGCGAAAGGAAGATTGTTCTGGGCGTATGGACCTGCTCTTGGCCTCTGCCTCTGTAGTTGGCAGTAGTTACCACGACTGACTAACTGCAGAATGTCAGAATTTACTACTTGGGCAAAATAAGTCTTGACAGAAAATCATCTTGTGCTTCTGGAGTTCTGGTATGTTCTCTCCCTTTCTGCCTACAGTTCTAACTACAGTTCTGGGTATCTCTGGATTTGTGTCTGGTAGGTTTTTAGGCAAGAATATAAAGAAATGTAAGCAGTTCATTACTGCGTTGGTAGAGGATCAGGTCTCTGAATTGGCTACAATCTCCAAACATAAAGCTCTGCCTGTTGGCTGACCTTACATGCTGGAAAGACTGAAGTACTGTTTGTTTTTATGCTGCACTTCTACAAAAGCCTAAGAAGGTACGAATGTGATGTGAAGTGGATCAGGTGGTATGAATGTGCCTTGTAGAAGTTAGGAAACAATTTCTTTTGCTGTTGGAGCAAATGCACTAAACATATCTAAGAAATGTTGAGGAGACTACTCATGTTCGGAAAGAAATTGGTGTGGGGAGTTAGAAAGCTTCAGATTCTGTCAGATATGTTTGCTGTAGTTTGCTCTGTGCCGGCCACTTCCCAGGACTTCCTGAGAACCTAGGTTCCTCCTTCATAACCAAACATGGTGAGCAATTTGTGAACAAGCTTTGATTTCATAAATCAAGCTGCTGATGGGGAATTTTCAGGTTGTTACAGGGAAGTTTTTCCAAGCTTTTCATCAGTAACAAAGTACAAGATTTCTTAGTAGTCTATTCCTGGCAAAATCAGAGGTGTAAAGTAGGGTACTATATATATGCTTTAAATGAAGTCCTCTTCAAATTTGAGGAAGATGGCTGAAGTTGTACTGCTGCAGAACCTGAAACTGCTTAAAATTCTGAGACAAAAACCCCCCAATGTATGCAGGTCATGACTACAGGAGTATCCATTTTCTGTTTGAGATGGAGAAAAAAAAATTATCTTAAGTCTGTCTGGGTGATATTTTTGAGTAGGTGAGTGGTGACTGGTCAACAGTGGGACTGTGTTAACCTCCTTAACATGGCATGTATCCCAGGAGATAAACCATATGTTTGGGGTGCTGAAGAATCAGTAGTTTTGCTAATTTGTTTACTATTACAATTGTCTTTCTAACTTAGGTGAGTCTAGTGTAAACGTAATACGTGCTTCTGCAAAGCAAACGTGGTCTCTTCATTTCTTCATACCTGGTACTTGTAAGAGCTGTCTGACTAAGAAGTAGCTAAGCATTCTCAATCCTTAAAAATGTTGTGTCAGCGTGTGGTGTTCAGTGAGTCACGAGGCTAACTGTATTATGGCTGGTGCAGGGAGGAAAAAAGGTAAGGTTTATTTGAAATAGAATGAAGAGGCTTGTGTTTATCTTCATCTTTATAATCTTCCATGAGAGTGTTTAATAGTTGTAATGAAGTAGGAGAAATTCTGGTAGGAAAGCAGTGAAATGTGCATTTGTTGAACTGGCAAAGGGTTTACTGAAGCCTTTCTGAGAATAGATGTGGGTTTTTTTCCCTTTCAGTTGATGCTGATGAGATAAAACGACTAGGAAAGAGATTTAAGAAGCTTGACTTGGACAACTCTGGTTCTTTGAGCGTGGAAGAGTTCATGTCTTTACCTGAATTGCAACAGAACCCGTTAGTACAGCGAGTAATAGATATATTTGACACAGATGGAAATGGAGAAGTGGACTTCAAAGGTAAGCTGCAGTGCCTCCTGACAGGTGGTGGCATTTTACTGGAATTCTTGGAGCCTTGGAATTCAAATTTTGCTTCACCTGAGAGAGGAGGAGTGAAGAAAAACTTGTTCATCAAAATAAGGTTCTAATTCCTGGTGAAACTGAGTACCAGTAAAACCAGTTTCTCTGGTGCATTAGGGCAATGCACTCCTGAAAGAAACACTTAAAAGAGCAGGTTGTTCAGTAATAGCTTTACAGGTCTTATTAAAACAACTCACTAAGTATATTTCAAAGTACACTAATTCAGACTCTTCATTGTGGTGCTATCCAAAGCATATTCTTAGGCTGGTCTGAAGAGACTGAAAAAAGTGGGGTAGATGGTGTACATGGTGTGTCTGTGCATAAGTTATGCTTATCCAAATGTTACGGGTATGTCCCTTGGAGTATTTTGAAAATAGTTTACAAGCTCGTGATAGTAGTCCTGATTTTTCTGTTGATTCTTCTTACAATCTTAGGTAGACACTTCAAGTGGAAAAACAGAATTTTTGATGTAGTACGTTCCTCTGAAGTTCTGGACACCTCAAATATTTGTGATTAAAAAGGGCCAGCAGGTTAAAAACCTCCATTACTAGTTGTTAAAACAGACTCTGACACTTGAATGTGATAATGTCTGTAACTTCTGTTCAAGCCAATACTTATTTCTCACTGCCCCTGACTAGAAAAGGTTAATAATTTTTGATTTATATTTTTTTAATTGGAGGAAGTTCTTAAATCTCATTTGTATTGACAGGCTAACATTTAAAATAAAATGTTAACATATAAAAGCTGCTAACCTTTAAAAAACCCTTTAAATTTCTGTAAGGAAAACTACAGCATAACCGGAGTGTTGAAGTTTTAAGACTTTCTTGGTATGGGTTTCTGAAGCACTAAATGTTGTATGTAACTGCTCCAGATTCCCCTGTGAATAGCAGGCAGTGATGAAAGATGATGGTATATTGTATGTGACACTGAGCTGTGATTAAAATGATTACCAAGAGCTGTTCCTCTTGGGTGGGAACAGGAAGTTGTCAAAATCAATTTTATGTAGTAAAATGCTTCTGCAGTAAGTGGCAATGAATTCTGTTGTCACCTGGCCAAGTTTGATTAATTTCTTTATTTCTGTCTTGGAGGGAAGCTCAAGGGGAAGGTCTTAAACTGAAAGAGGGTACATTTAGATTTGGATATAAGGAAGAAAAGTTTTGTGATGTTGCTGGTGAGACACTGGAACAGGTTGCTCGGATGAGTTGTGGATGCTCCATCATTGGATGTGTTCAAGGTCAGCTTGGATGGGACTTGTGAGCAACATGATCTAGTGAAAGGTGTCCTGACCATGGGAGGGGGCTGGACTGTATCATCTCTAACGGTCCCTTCCAACCCAAACCGTTCTGTCATTCTATGAAAAGGAAAATTCATTAGTGTGAGGGAACATGCATTCTCTTGTCGAAAGACCTAAACAATTTAAAAATTAGTCTTTAGTAGTTAAAAAAAATCGTTATCAGTCAAGCATTTTATTGATAAATCATATAGGAATTGTTGATTTAATTTCACAAAACATGTTGAAACTGTATTAGGCCTTTCAAGCTACTGCCACACTGCTGTATTGGTTCTGTACTGTAGGCCTCAGTTCTGCACTGTGGTCATTTTCACCCCTCAAAACTCCAAGAAGTGTAGCTACAGAATCTCATCCAGACACATCCCATCCAGGGTTTGGTGCTTTTTTCACAGCTCAAGAGTTTGCTCCTGGGCTAGGGACTTCATTGTTAAACAGTGTCAATATTTTTTTGCCCTATTTCTGATTTTAAAAAAATATTTTTAGGAATTTGGTTTAGAGCAGTTTTCAGCTTTAATGTAATTCTTGCTTGAAGTTGAGAAACCAATCTTAAGAGGAGCTATACAGTTTGATTCCCAGCTGGAGTAGCTTCAGTAGAGATCTTGATGGAGTTTTCTGTCAGATTCTTGAGAAAGTCTAGCAATAAATTTACTTAAATACTGGTGTGAACAAGTCCTTTCAGTGGGTGCATTATTGGGTTTGCAATACTTCCTAGAAAAGAACGTGTCCACATAATTTGATGCTTTTATGTGTCACAAGGTAAGCAATATTTTAAAGATTTTTTTAGGGTAATATAGAGTCTCTTTACAAATTAAAACAAAATCTGAATGTTGATTTCCTTGGTTTATTAAAAAATACACTTTTTTGTAAATGTTCTTCTTGTATTCTTCAGAATTTATAGAAGGAGTCTCCCAGTTCAGTGTCAAAGGAGATAAGGAACAGAAGTTGAGGTGTAAGTATTTTGATTTTTTGTAACAAAAAGGATTTGATCCTCAAAAATATACTTTTTTTTTAGCTAATGTTGATAAATTGGCAAACCAAGGTTCTCTGAAAAAATTGGAAATCGTGAAGGTAGATTGTAAGATAGGACAAGGGACAAATGGCACAAGCTAGAACACAGGAAGTTCCACCTGAACTTAAAGAGAAAATTCTTCACTGTAAGAGTGACAGAGCCCTGGAACAGGCTGCCCAGAGAGCTTTTGGGGTCACCTTCTCTTGAGACTTTCAAAACCTGCCTGGACACGTTCCTGTGCAACCTGCTCTGAGTGAACTTGCTTTGTCAGGGAAGTTGGACTGGATGATCTCAAGAGGTCCCCTTCCATAGAGTTCTTTTACTGCTGGTGCTAGAAACAAGTTCAGCTGACATTTCTAAAGTGAGATTTTTTCCCTTAAAACTTGATAGTAGCACTGCTTATTGTGTTGTTTCTGATATTTCATGATTTTCAGAATGAAACATGCTGTCAGAAATCTCCTTTAAATTGCAGTACTTTTCCTCGGCTTGTGCAGGACTGTGTCATCACTTTGTTAATGCAAAGCACATGAATGTATATTGCTTTTTTCTGCCCACGTTTGTTACTGAAAGCTTTACATAGATCTGTTTTACTTCTGCAGTTGCTTTTCGCATATATGATATGGACAAAGATGGTTATATCTCAAATGGAGAGCTCTTCCAGGTGCTGAAGATGATGGTTGGGAACAATCTCAAAGACACTCAGTTACAGCAAATTGTAGATAAAACCATAATTAATGCAGATAAGGATGGTGATGGAAGAATATCCTTTGAAGAATTCTGTGCTGTAAGTAACCTCTATAAAGAAAGCACTGATATTGGAATTATTAAAAAAAAAAAAAAGGTGGAAAAATGGGTAAACAATATAAAGGGTAAGATTAGGAAACCAGAGTGTTTCTTCTGATTTGGCAACAAGTCACCCTTGGGCACAGCTTTATTACAGAAGGTATCATTGTCGGGTGGCTTCCAGCAGAGCAGTGTGTCTGCGGGTGTAGGAGCAAGTCATGGCAGTGGCGTGCCTGAAGCAGATGGCTTCGTTCAGAGCACAGCAACTTTTACAAAGTCATTTTTATGTCATTTTATGGCATACTAAGCTTAAGACCCGTCCTGATTATTTTTGTATGTAGACAAAAATGCTAGAGCCTGACATGAAGATGCATATTGGATTCCAGTCTCTATGTTGGTAGAAAACTGCAGCTTTAAAGAAGAGTTGCAGGTGGCTGGCCTGTTGTAGGAGGCTGGTTTCCCTTGTCACAAACAGGTAAATTTGACTAAAAAAGAACTGGCACTTTGGGTTGTTTTAAATGTCTCTAGCTGCCTAGTGGAATACAGAGTGAGAAGAGTTAAAGCATGGTTTGTTAGGCACCTGCAGTCTGCTGAGGGAAGAAAAAGGCTTCAAACCACCCGAAAGCTGTAAAACCAGAGTATGTCACAAGCCCCACCCTGTCAGGGTTGGTGTGTGACTGAGAGAGGTGTGTTCCACAGAGGTGAACTTTAGGTTAATCTTCCAATCTCTGAACTAGGTGTCTGTTCCAAATTACCCTCTAGAAAGGTTTATCTTTGCTGGGTGTGGAGAGAGCCTGGGGAGATTATCACCATCTGGAGAAGGCAGAGATTTTACAAAGGCCAGGTACTGGGATTTGTGTCAGTTCCAGGGGGAGTAACCCCTCAAGTGCTGCTCTTGATAAAGGACAAACAGTGGGAAGGTGCATTTTGACAGCTCTGGGGTTTACTGAGCAGAATGTTTAAATGTGGCCCTTGAGACTGAAGTGGTTTGTTTTCACCCATGTCATGCCTTTGTTTAATTAGTTGAGAGCAAGTTTTAAATTCTTTGTCTTTAAGAAAGTAAATGATACATTGAAACTTAAATATTTGCAAATGGCAATAATAAGTGTTTACACATTAATTTTAAATGGTGTATTAATGAAGGTTCACCTGCATGGCACAGTCTGAACTGATAGGCACTCAAGCATTGCTTTTGTTCCCTGCTCTTTGAATGTACACCTTCAGTTCAAACATAATTTGTTCATACTTGTGATCAATGCAAGTTCTAAAAAAAAATGAAAAAAAAAAAAAATTCTGCCCTCCCCCAAACTATGAAAGAAAAAAGTTTTATATTGTTTGTGGTTTGTTGGGTTTTATTGGTAGAGCTGTTAATTTTGTGGCATCACATGAAAATGTGTGGCCATCTGCAGAGAAGGCAGAAGGAGCTGCAGCCTGTGAACACCTACATTAGTGAAATAGCTGTTTATCTTTTGTACCAAGCTGTTGTCTTCTAACCATTCATCAAATATGATGTTGCCTTTTCTGTTGACTTGGGCTTCTGCCCAAACTTCCTGTCTTGTACTACTGCTTGATTTCTCTCTACCTTTCTTTTAATGTCTTCAATTTTTGTTGACCTTCTGGCAAGACACTTCTCATTCTTACAACCTCTTACCCTCTTGTTCTTGCATTTTACTTTCTTTTGTGCCATCTGTCTACAAAAGCACATTTTTGTTTGTGGTATTTGACCTTTGAGTTTTGTTTCTGTGTTACTAAAGTTCCTGTGACATCTCAGCTTCACTTTTCCTTTCCCTGTGCATGAACCTTACACCTTTGAACACTGGCAGTTCCTTCTGGGGTACGTGCAGTTTTGTCAGAAATCCTGCTGCCTTTCCTGAGGCCCTTTGCTTCCCGTGTCAAGATGTGCAGTTTTACAGGCTGCTTTAGAAGTAAAGTCAGCATTTCATCTGATGTGCTGAAACCTAATACAGGGTCAGAATATGAGACGGGGGGGAGAGGAAAGCCAAAATGGTGTCATTTACAGTGTTTTTCAGGCCCCGGAGTGTGTAAATGGTACTGATAAAACTACCTTGGGTAATAGAGCATTCATTTGCATTATCTCGCAGTCCTTGTGAGATGTGAATTAGTTTGGAGAGGCCAGGGAAATACTGTAATGGTGATGGACCTGAATGCATCTTCCAAATAAAGCGTGTTCTTTGTATCTTGCTAACTTTCAATTCTATCTATTTATGACTATTTATTTTTCTCCCAGGTTGTAGGAGGCCTAGATATCCACAAAAAGATGGTTGTAGACGTGTGACTCTGTAGGGCACCACCCAACACTTTTGCTTTCTTCTCCATCTCTGAAGATCTGCTCAAGACGTCCAGCAATGCTCTCTGTGTATTTAAATGGAAGTATTTTTCTCTGTGAAGCCACATTTTCCAACATGAGCCTCATGAAGCCAACTAAGTGTTATTGAACTTTTATTCTCTCAATAACTCAGTGTAGCACTTTAAAGTCTGAAGGACAGCAAAGATGGAAAGAGCATATCAGTGTGGTGGAGAAAGGGAAGGGGTTGGCTTTTTAATTTATTTTTCTTCATCTTTTATAACAAGGAAATATCTATCTATATATATATATGTGTGTGTGTATTTATATATAGATATATATGTAGCTTTCTATATGTAGTAGCTAGGTGGGCTTTAATTTAATATACTTGATTCAGAAACAAAACTAGAGTACAAAGTGCCAAGCAGAATATTAACAGTTCAATATATGGACATACATCCTTACTTTTATTTCACACAGTTTTATATATATAGTAGAAGAATGTAAAATTTTAACTGGGTGTTAGGTCAAACTCTCTTCCTGTGACTGTTCAGATGTTTCTATATATTGACTGGCTGACAAAGCATTGCTTCTTATTAATTCACCTTAATTACTTTTTTTTTTTTGTAACACGGGAGACTAAGTTTATTTATACCTGTTAATATATTACCAGGGACTGTGTCTCTTTGCTCAATAACTTAGTACAGTTCTAGTTGATATGAGAATATAGCTCAATGCTACTGCCAAGAACTAGCCCCTCGTGCGCGTGTAGTGACTGCAGAACGCTTTGGCCGCTAGATTTTGTCACCTAGGAGTGAACTGGGAGCAGTTAGAGCCGTCCAGGTTCAGGCAGATCTGCTGCTCTGGATTCAGTTTAGATAGAGCTGCTCCAGGTGTTAGACACACTCATGATTTTCTCTTGTGCTTTGCTTAATGGAATTAGGATCGACGTAACTGCGCAGGACTCCCATTACTTATTTTTTACAGTACTTAGATGAGAAAACGTTCTTGCCATTTAAATCCTGTTGTTTCAACCATGATAGCTTCCCCTCTGCATTTAAAGAATACTACAGGTAGCATAAATAACTGGTAATATTTTATATATATATATGTATATAGGATTCATACAGGGGGAAAATCTTGTTAACCTATGCCATAGAGGAGGAAAACTTCACGCTATCTAAATTTATACCTCTTGCGGTTCTCCGGTCCTTTGCCTGGAGAATGTTGTTTTTCTTTTCTAGATTTGTCCATATCATGATTTGTAACAGATGGTAACTTGATATATTTGTGTGATATAAAAGTAGCGAGCCATGTTTTACAACTTTATATCATCCCTTCCCTTTTCTGCGATGGTACTATTGGCTGGAAGAAAAACATTTGCTAGGTTTTTTTTAGGACAGTACATCTTTCCTGTATAGTAGTTTTTCTATTAAAAGAAATTGTTTTGTAATTAGCAGTGGGAAGTGCAGGTTGTCTGAACCTACTTCAGTCGAGCACCTGTCTGCCATAGCTGTTCCTTCAACTGAGTGCTGCACATCATGGGCTCTGTCTGTGAGAGAGAAATCCAGGTGCTTGGTGTCCTTGCATGACATGAAGTTTTGCATGTAGATCGATTTGAAATGTTCCTCTTGTTTACATAATTTGCATAATTTAAAAGATAATGTTGCCAAACTTTGGTAAATGTTAATGTTCAAAACAAAAATCTCCACTACATGTAACTTTTCTTCCTCTGGATCAGTACGTGGTTTATAATCCCAGCCAGTGGTTGTATCTGTTCCAGTGTCAACTGCCATGTGCTCTGCTTCAAGGGGGAACTAGTCTTTTGTGAATTTTTTGTACATAAGTATTTGTTACAAACATTTTAGCAAATGCTTTCGGTTTCTCTTACTTGCTTGTGCATATCTTGGCTGGCATCATAGAAATTAGTGCTAATGTTATTTCCTTAGGGGACTGGAAGGGGAGGGATGAGGTTGGTTGTTCTTTTTTTTTTTTTTTTTCTTCTTGTGTGGGGAAAAATGACTTATGTTGAATGTTTAGTTTTTCCTCTGCATGCTACATCATATGTTGTGGGAACTATAAGAACCTTCATACTATATGAATACAAAATAAAATATTTGAACCTTTGCTGGAGTGCTTCAGTACTTACCTAGACTTTTCCTGTTCAACTTAAAGCAGCTCTGTGCCCTGCTCTAAAGAAAAGAAAACCTTCTGCACATGGCTCTTTGATTGCAATTTTTTGAAAAACCTTACAGGGTGCAGTCTCCTGAGTATTTCCAGGCTTCACTGCAATCTTTCAAGATCATTCACGTTATTTTCTTCTTAAAGACATGTGTGGTTCTCTTTGCAGGTATGACCAAATTAAATAAAAACCTTATTTTAAATCCTGCTAAATTCAGAATGTATGTGGCAAGTGAAAGGTGGTTTAAGAAACAAACAAAAAACTCCCTAACCTGAGAAGGTAGGTGGAGAAGGAAAGGTCTGAGACCTGTGCTGCTGAGGTGTTTCTGCAGGCATGTCCCTTACAGAAGCTGTTTGCTCTTGCTCTCTGGGGTGCGCTGCCCTCTCCCTTTCTACTGTTTTTGGTCCATATCGGCATGCACCTGCTTTAGGATAAAGATCAGATTACTTGTGTGCCCTTGCCTCTCTCTGCCCCTTCTTATCTCTCAAGCTAGTTGAGATAAAGGCCATAAAGCAGCCCACGGACAGAATGTGCCAGGCAGGTGCACGGTGTTCCCTGGGGTGCCGAGAGCGACGCGCTCTGCCTGTGCAGCCCCGAGTGCTCCGAGCTGCATCTTTAGGGAACTTGGCCAGCATTCAACCTCTTGGCAGCTGTACAGTAATAATCCCATGTGAAGAAGTGCTGCATGGGGAGCTAGGACATTGAAAGAAATGTGTACTCAATTTGCTGATGTTTTTGATAATCTCATTTCAGTTTTGTTTTTGTTCACAAACCTGAACTGAATTATTTTGCAAGGCATGGTAACAAGTTCAGCTGGCAGAGGCAGGAGGAAAGGGCCCATGTTTAAGTCAAGTGGAGACTGTGATGGGTCTCGGTCATCTCCCCCTACTTCTGGAGGAGGGTGAGGAGACAACGCTTGGCAGTTGTCTGTGCTCTGGTACACTGGCAAGTACTAACCTGGTAGCTCTCGGCTTCACTAGGCTGCCCTTGCAAATAACTTCCAAGAAAGTAAAAAATCCTACAGTGTGCGCCTATGTAGTTTAAGTTCAAATACTTGGTGGTCTTACCATTTTCGTGTGGTATGTTGTTCCATAAGCAGCAGAGACTGGTTGGGCAGCCTGCCATTGAACTGTGCACTCCGGTTGACTCTTCCTTTTCCCCTGAAGACAGTGATCCACGCGTTGTGGTTATGACACTTGACCACGCCAACTCCTTGGCCTCAAAAGTGTTCTGAAGTCCCCAGAGCAGCATCTTCAATACTTTGATGGTTCAGAAAGTAATGAAGCATGGTTTTGTTTGAGGGTAAGTTTAAGTAAAATCAGGTACCTGTACTTCTGATACAGACACAACCAATTTAAAGTAATTTTTAATGACTATACAGAAACATGATGTGTTCAAACCACACATGCTGTCTGATGTGAAATTTGACTGCACAAACAGTCCCAGTTTTTTTCTGGGCTTCTGAATCAAGCAGAAGATTGAGTGCTGCTGTAGCTCCAGGCTGCTCGTGTGCACAGAAACCCTGACCCTCAGTCCTTGGTAGTGCAGGTGTGCTGCAGCTCAGAATCTTTCAGCTGCTCTGCTGGCCACTGCCCGAATATTGCCGTAAACTTTGGATGGAGGACTTCCTGCAGAAGAAAGCACAAATTCAGTCAGCAAACAAGGTAATGTCTCATGGAAAAGCATATTTTGCTCTTGTGTCTGTGCTAAAAGTGGAGAAATAAGCCCCTGGGTGAGAAGGATGGTCAAGGCTAACCAGCTTGTCCGCTACTGCAAGTGCAGAATTCAGCTGCTGCTGGTGGTGTGACAAGTCCCCTCTAGGCTTTGCAGACACTGCATTCAAAATAGCCCCTCGAGGGATGCTGCAGCCAAACCAAAAGCAGAAAATCTTCCTTCTCCACCACGGAGAGGGTTTTGGAGCCAGAACAATGTCCTGGGCTCTCCATCTCTTCCCCCAAACCCTTCTCTGAAGGGCAACAAAGCAACTCCCAGCAAGCTCCCCACTCCAAATGCAGGTGTGGACACACCAGGGAAGAAAATAAGACCCACAGAAAGCAGATCTATTTATATGTAATAATAAATTAGGTAACAGGACTTACCTAAAATTAGATTGCAAATTGCTGTTCGTGCCATTTTAATGTTCTGAAAAGATCCCAAAATATGAATTTTCCTGTAAAAAGCAAAGTAGCATTACTCAATGGGGAAAAAAGCCTCTGTGATTAGTTAATAGAGATGATTAGAGATGAACATGGAATTTCAGATCAGTGTCCTAGTTACTTTTCTATGCTTGTAAATCTAAAGAAGCCCCTGTACCTCAAAACCAGAAAACTACAACATAAAAGCTATGTTCTTCCAAATCCTTCTTAAAATAGATCTTATAGTTTCCAACTTTAATGCTGTAGCAGCTTCAGGAGGGCAAACATTGTTGCACTGGTTGGTGGATTCAGCTTTGATTATTCATAAAAAGGAATTCTTACACTGTGGGGAATTACTCAGTTCTAGGTGCCCTTGTGACAGTGTCATCGCTCATAACAAAAGGTCAAATACTCAAACAGAGTTTATTAAAAATAGCACTTAAATAATTTGATTTACTACTGCTCTACAAATGTTTCAGAAAGTGCAAGTCTTCCCAGAAGAGGACGGGCTGGTGTAGGGATTGCTCTGCCCAGGACTCGGGTGGGTACTCACGCGTCAGCCAGGACGATGCGTGTCCGCGTGACGTTCTCGATGGTGAATTTTGTCTTCCCGCCTTTCCCCGCTATCCTCCCTATGGCTCTCGACAGGTGATCTCCTTTCAAAGGCTTGACTGAAACAAGAACAATGAGCTCAGTGTAACAGCAGTGGTCTGTGATTGTTCCACGTACTGAAACAACTACTCCCCAGGAAAGCAGCTTTACTGTGGTGAACACAGACACACAGATGCTGCAGCTGAGGTGACCCGCAGTGAAAATCGCCTCTGGTGCTACGTCACCAGCTCTCTGGCGCCAGAGCAAAGTTCTCACACAACTGCTCTGGAAGGGTCTCTGTGCACTGTGCATGAGCAAAGACTGAGGAAAGAAACAGAGGCAAGGTGTGCAAGTGGATCAGATGTGGATGTTGCTCTAAAAGGGGCTCCAAGGAGCCACAGTAATATATGAAATAGATGTGTCTGCTGGCTCCTTCCCACCCCTCGCTGTCAGGGTGCTGGGAGGAACTAAGCCCATTCCAATTTAAAAATGTAACGTATGTATTCACCAATATGTTCTATGTCACCTTGGACTTTAAAACAATGGTTGCACTGTGACAAAATTCAAACCACTCTGACAAAGTGATGCTTTTAAGGATGAAGTTTGGGGGGGGAGTTTGTTGGGACATAGCTGCCTGCACCTGGACAATAACATGGCATGAAGGTTTTCCTCATCCCTGAGAATAAGGGATACAAGTGGAGCAGGAGGAAACAGAAGAATGTACTTGCAGATGACACACACAACTCCTTGAATACTGCAGTGGGAACTACTTACCATCTGTAACTTCAAATGATTCTATAAAAAGGTCATCTAATCTGATGAGAGCAAGAGCATCCTAAAATATTAAGAGATTTGTTATCAGTGTGAGTGTTGCAGTACCCCAACAGTTGAAAGCTGATGTTTTCTTTATATGTTGAACAGATTTCATTAGTAGTATTTCTCCATTGAATAAATTAAGACTTTTTTTCAATAGCAGTATGTATTTTTCTGTGTAGAGAGCTCTACCCCTGCTTAGACACCCCCACGCTCACCCCGGGCCTGCCAGACGAGTGACATCTGTACAGGTCTGCAGCACCAGGCAGTCCATATGAAGCTGCAAAAAGTGGGTGTGTTTTCTCTGAGGTTTGGACAGACAGGTCACTGGCTTGGGCTAAAGGAACAGAAACAGTCTGTACATGTGCAGAGCACCTCAGAGCCAGACTTGCTTCATGCGTGCCTCTCACATGCAGCTAAAAACCTCATCTCTTTTGTCATTTTAATTACATGCTATTTGATGGTTACTTTTTTTATCTTGCATTAGCTTAAGAAGCTAAACTTCCACTCCAGTCCCAATTTCAAACAAATTTATTTCTAGAAAACCACCTGAGAATTTTTGTCTCTTCCTGTAATGTGCAGAGAGGCCAAAGCCACTGCACAAGGCAGTCCAAGCAACCTCAGCATGGAGCTGTGGGAGACTCACCTCTACCTGGAAGCCGAGTATAAACGCTTTCACAAAGTCTGCTGCTTTCGTCAGAGCGCTCAGGTCCTTGGTCTCCTGACAGGTCTGCAAAACAAGGAGTTCTGTTTGCAAACAGAGACCACGTGAGCTGGATCAGGACACGGAAACGCTCCTGAACTGAGGTTTACTGGAAGGTGCCAGCAATACACTCTGCTTTTTTTTTTTTGATGTCCACCCTCAACACGGAGAAAGCATCAGCTGCCACAGGCTGTGCTTGGAGGGGAGGGAAAAGAGCAGCTGCTAGAAATCCTTACCACCACTGCTGGAGGAGAAACCTTTCATGGAAAACCTCAAACCAAACAATGCAAACTGCAACACAGAACAGTGGGAAAAAAAAAAAAAAAAGTGTGATGGCAGGTGACAGCTTGAGGAGGGAAAGTTATTCTAGTGACATATGGAACAAGAGGAAGATTAACAAGATATTTGGGACAGGAACAAGGCAACCCCACAAAGCAGCAAGTCGTGGAGTGTTCTTAAGGTTTATAGGCTTAAACCAGCTTATCCAAGTGTTCCTGAGGAGTAAGAACGAAACAGCAGCAACAACAAGCCTGACGACTGTGTCTTGGTAGCTGTACCCTACCCTGTTTCAGTGCCATCCCTTAAAGAATAATCACAAGCTGTTAAACTGCAGGCCCTTATCTTCTGCCACAAACATGAAGGTAGCAGAAGCTCTGGTGTCCTCATCAAAAGACACTTAACTCAAAACTGTCAGGTAAGTGTTCTGTAAACTGGAAAACACTGCATTCCAGAATCATACGTAGAGCGCAGACTAAGAGTTTTCCTTAATTAAGGAAAATACATCATTTTATCCTACCAAAATGGAAGAAAACCCCAGCCCAGCAGCTCATGGTGGCCCCTTCCAGAAGGGATAATGCATGTAAAATTCAAAGCGTTGAACTCCACTGATACAGGGTAAGAACAGTAATAGATAGAAATTAATAATTAGTTATACATATTAAGAATTTTAGAATATAGAGCACAGAACCATATAGCTCGAGAGGAAAAGAAACGGCTAACAGAGGGAAAGACTTGTTTTCTTTCACTAACAAAGACTTACTGACAAGCCAGAAGGGCATTCCAGCCTTATCTAAAGAAAGCAACCATAAAGAACAAGAATTAGGAAAGCAGACTGAATAACTAACAGGATGAACCTTGATATACTGACAGAACATCCTGATTCACTAACTGAGGCAGTCAAAATGAATGAATGAAGGCTAACATATGCAAAACCATTTACCCTTATCTAGAAGAAAGAACAAGAACTGACAGACTAAAAACAACATACAATATAAACTTATCGATAAAGAATGGCGAGTAAGGAAGAGGAGATTTACCAAGGACAAGAACTGATCACAATTGACTCAATTGGAACTATGGAAATAACTACTCCGAAGAAACTACCTTTTCCGGGATTAAGTAATGAATACGTATAGGCGTCATTTGAATATGCAGTGTTTAACTGTATAAATATGAAATAATTTGCCACTTCGGGTATGCACGTTTATGGTGGAGCGATCTCCCGTGCATCTGCGCGCAATAAACATACCTACTGTATAACTATCGAGTTATCGAGTCTATTTCCGTACGTCACCACGCTTCTAAGCGGTAGCCGACAGGTTTCATGTACATTCTCGGGGAAGTTTTCCGCAGTTATCGCTTTTCTAAGCACTACCGGGGACTCGGAACCCTTCCCGGAGCCGAACGGGCGCACCGGTGAGGAGCGGGGACGGCGGCGGGACGGGCTCTCTCTTACCTTGATCTCGACATTCCTCGTTTTCAAATTAAACCGGATTTGAAGCTGCAAGTGCTCCACGATAGGCGTGAAGATCTTCATCCAGTTCTCCTTTAACGGGGTATACCTGTTGGCCGGCACGGGAACCTTCCGCATCTCGCCCTTGCCAACCTAGCGGGGGAGAGAAGGGCGTGAGGCCGGGGCAGCCCCGGGAT
>NW_008596138.1:0-355 GCF_000691845.1 Merops nubicus
CTACATCTGCAGCCAGACGGCCAGGGAGCAAATCCCACCCACCCACGGCTTCAACTCTGTCCAGCTCTGCGTCGACGGTCTGGAGGTGGACCTGCTGGAGGGTAAGGCCCCGCTGTGCCCCCAGGGCTGAGCCTGCATGGCCTGGAGAGTTCCCCTCGCCTGCCGGCACCAGGCTCGGGGTGCAGAGCATCCCGGGCAGCAGGAGCAGCTCATGCGACGGGAGACCCGGTTCCCCGGGGTGCTATGGGGAGGTGGCAGTGCTGCTCCCCTCCCCCTGCCCCTTGCCGGAGTTGACCCCACCTGTCTCCTGCAGTGGGCGGCAGCCAGAACCTGCGGGCGTACTGGCGGCACCCCC
>NW_008596138.1:371-1440 GCF_000691845.1 Merops nubicus
CCTGGGCCTGGCCCACTGTCTGGTGTTCGGGGTGGGCTCGGTGGACAGGTCGCGCCTGCTGACAGCACGCCAGGAGCTGCACGCACTGCTGGCCACGGAGCCCCGGCTGCCTCTGGTCGTGCTGGCAAACAAGCAGGTGGGTGTGGGTGTGCGTCCGGCTGTCCGTTCCCAGAGACGCTCCTGGGGTTGTTTCCAGCTAAACTGTTCCTCACCAGGGCCCTGAGGGGAAATCCTAATATCCAAAATCCACTGGCTCTTACAAAGTCTGATTTCTCAGGGCCTGTCTCCTCTAGTCGTCGGGAGGTGTGAATGCCACTACAGCACCCTAGCTAACAGTGTTTTAGGAGCAGCAGGCAGCAGCATGCAAAAGCCAAGGGGAAAATTCCAAGGGGAAATATATTCCTCAGGCAGGCGGCCAAGCGCGTGGCCGGTTCTGCTTCCCTTTAGTTTGTGCCAAAGCTGCTCCAATGCAAGAGCGGGGCAGCTCTGCCTGCACTCGTTCCCTGCCAGGACCACACGGGCTGGATGGGGCTCCTGCCAGGCAGCAGCATGGCTCCCGGCCCTGCTCCCATCCTGAGCAGCTGCCTCCGTCTCCCATAGGACAAGAGCGACGCCCTGAGCCCGGCAGAGCTGCAGGAGGAGCTGGCCCTGCACACGCTCAGCGGGCAGCGAGAGCTCTTCCTCCTGCCCACCAGCGCAACCTGGGCCGGCCTGAGCACTGCCACCAGCGTCCTCCACGTGAAGAGCCTGCTGGCCACCCTGCTCTCCCAGCCCTGAAACTGCAGGCGGGGCAGACCGGCTCACATCCACGGCACAGCTCCTCTTTGGGGTCCATAGCACAAGGAAGGTGGCCAGCTGAGCACTGCTGGAGCTTAGATTTGCTGGTAGCAGGCTGCCAGTCTCGGGGTATTCACTGCACCCCACAATGTTTGGGATTGAACTCCATCATAGCTGCCCTCAGGGAACATGAGCAGCTGGCTCTGCTCTCTGCCATGGGGAGAATGCAGCTGCCTTCACCACCTCAGGGCCAAAAATCTCACTTGGGATGGAGGCATAAGCACAGCTCTTA
>NW_008596138.1:1472-3609 GCF_000691845.1 Merops nubicus
CTTCATGGCAGCCCTGCAGGATATTAAATGAATGGGGCGGAACAAGAAAGGTAGCCCTCTCGCCCACTGGCATGGACAGGTCATCCCAGGAGATGGGCTCTCCTTCCTTAAAAACAGGAGGAGTTCCTGCTGACGCAGCCATGCCAGTCCTGCATGCACCAGCGGGAATAACCAGCTCAGGCTGTCCCTCACCAGGGCGGGGCACAATTCTCAGTACCCCCAACTCTGTATTTAAAGCCCTGTTCAGGAGAGATGAAATCAGGTACTGGGCAGCCCTGCTCTGCCCCTTCTCCCTGAGCTGAGCCCAAGACAGGCTGTTTGGTAGGAGCTGCACTCAGCAGACACTCACCACCCTGCCTGCTCTCCCTCACTCTCAGCTGCCCCAGGGAGATGGGGAAGGAGCGAGGCTCAGGTCCCATGGGAAGCCCTCCCTGCAGGCAGGGGCTGCTGAGTCTTGGAACACCAGTGTGGAAGCAGGGGAGCACATCAGGGAAAGGGAGGAAGCACCAGCCAGTCTCTGCTGTGAAAACTTGTGTATGGTTGCTCTTTCCTTTTGTCAATAAAAGATGCTCATCATTGCCCTGATCTCCAGCTCCTTGGCAGGGAAGGGAACCCAGCCCAATGTCCCAAACCACAGGCCAGAAGGTCACTCGCAGGGGAAGAAGGCAGCACACAGTCCTGCTCCAACTTCTGCTGCCTGCTGGAAAATCAGCAGAAGCCCAAGTGCTGCCCACACCTCACAGCCCCAGCCCCACTGCTGCAGAGGGTGCTGTATGCCCAGCACCCCTGCCCTGCAGGTCGGCACCAGGAGCTCTCTGAAGCAGGAACATGCCAGGCGAGAGCCCATACGCAAGACAATCACACCAGCTTGAAAGACTAATTTATTTTAACAAGGTAAACGACGTGCTGGCTGCCGCGCAGGAAGGGGCACAGTACACGCAGCCCCAATGCCACAAGCCACAGCCAGAAGTCTTTCATGCCTGGTTATAACTGTCTCTGTCTAATGAAGGTCCTTCCTCCATCGCCAGAGGCTTTGCATAGCTCGACCTGCAGGCACTGAGCCCGTGAGTGACTGTCACCTGTCTGGCAGTCCCTGCTTGGTTCAGAAAATGGTCATGAGAAGCCTGCTCTTGCAGGCAGAGCTGAATAAAAAGGGCAGTCACTGCACATCCATCTTTTCCTGCTTGAGCGATGCAATGAAATCCTTGTATTCCTCGGGATAGAAATTCTTGTACACGTTGATTTTTCTCTTAATCTGTTTGGGAGTATCCTGGTAGTAGTTCTTCTCATCTCGAGCCATTTCCTGTGACAAAGGTGAGACTAAGTCGGAGGAGTGGCCCAAAAAGTAAACACCAAACCAGCCCAGGCCTGCTCCAAAGGCCCACGCAGGCCAGCTGAGATCACTGCCTGACTCAGGTCTGGCCAAGGTTCAAAGTGCTGCTTCCCCTCCGTGATCAGCTGACTGCAGAACTAGATGCAGGACAGGGAGGATTAGCTATTCCCACCCTGCAGCAGATCCAGGAGCGAATCGCTCCGGGTGCTCCGTGCTCCCAGCCAGCACTCACCTTGTAGTTCTCCCCGTGGTTCTGTATCATGTACCGCACATAGTCAATGAGGTCTCGTGAGAGCGTGTTTGACTTCTTCTCAGGGAGACTGGCCTCATATTCCATCTCTAGGCAGAGGACAGAAACACCATGAAGCCAGGGAGGGGAGCAAGCAGCACCTGAGAGGTTCTGAGCCCCTTCCCAACATCAAGCCCTGCCATTACTGCACAAAGGAGGCAGCCCGTGCAGCACAGCTCGGCTGCTCGTGCCCACCGGGCTGCTTCCCAGCACAACTGTGCAGGAAAGTGAACAAGACAAGAGCTCTCCACATGGGCTGCAGAATCCAGGCCTGCACCGCAGCTCCTCTCGGCTCACACCGCAAGGAGCAGAGCCTCTCTGCAGCGCACCCGGGGCCCGGGCGCAGCTCGGCAGCGCGTTTCGGGGTGAAGAGAGCCCCCTTGGGGCAGCGGCGAGAAACACCGCGGGAAAAGGCGGCGGAGGAGGGAAAAGGAGAATTTCCCTGGCGACGAGACTGAGGACACACAGGAACGGCAGAGTGGCCGGGCTGGGTCTGGGCTCGGCCGCCCCCGCCC
>NW_008596138.1:3640-4345 GCF_000691845.1 Merops nubicus
GCTGTGCTCCTCTACAAGGAGGCACACTGCTCCTGCCCCCGGCACGGCACGGAGGTGAGACAAAATGAGCCCCGGGAGCGCCATGAAGGCAGCGGGAGGTGGTGAAGAGCTCCCCGCGGAGGCCAGAGGCGGCACTGACCGTTCAGCACGTAGGGCTTCCGCACTATCTTCTTTCTTCCGTCGCCTCCCACTTCCATCCCCTGCGTAACATGAGAGAGAAGGCAACTCAAGAAAAGCTCATTTAGAAGACAGCTGTGTCCCTACATATTGCTCCCCAACCTCCAAACTGCCTATACAACACCTGCAAGGACCAGGAAATCTCAGCTGGCTTAAGCAGAGCCATGTTCGCACCGTTAAGCTGGCCCAAGGGCAAGCCTGTCACCCGAGGAGTACCATGTGAATGGAGACAAGTGGCAACCAAGGTCACTCGTGTTTTTTCATGAGTGTGATGTTTTGGGGGACCACCTTTTGCCTGGCAGCGTTGCCCCCTGATGCAGGCAGGCCAGGCTGGTGCTCCTTGCTTTGTTATCAGGAGTAAATTGGCTGCAGTGTTGCCAACCTTGCCTCTCTTGGGCAAGTCCCAGGAGACTGACTGACAATATTCATACTTGTTCCAAAGCCCATTATTTTCTTGTGACACCATAGCTCGTTCCCATGCCAGGATATTGACAAGAAAAGCATATTAGAATCATAGAATCATTTAGG
>NW_008596139.1:0-968 GCF_000691845.1 Merops nubicus
CCCCCAGCGTCCCCGACCTTGTGGCAGCGTGGAGAAGGAGCTGTGGGGGCTGTCTGCCCCTAACGGCCTTTTTATCAAGGACCAGAAAAACGAAGCAAAAAAAACAAAACAACCCAACCAAAACAAAACAAACCCAAAAAAAAAAAAAAAAAAAGAGGAAAGGAATCTGTGTCGGTGTAGTTCAAGTGTTTGGACGAGCCTGGGAGTGTGGGAAGGGGATGGGGGAAGAGGGAAGGGCTCGTTGAGAAGGGACAAGATAGCAAGAGAGGGCTGGGATCATGGGGAAGTGATAGTGGAATGGGAAAGGGATGGGATGGCAGGGAAGGGAAAAGATCATGGTAAAGGGATGGGATTGTGGGGAAAGGATGGGGCTGCAGGGAAATGATGATGGGGAAGGGATAGGATCACAGGGAAGGGGCTGAGGCTGTGAGGAAGGGATGGTGTTGAAGGGAAGGGATGGGATCACAGGGAAAGGATGGGAGTGTGGGGAAGGGGAGGGAGCACGAGGATTAGATGGGGCTTTAGGAATGGGATGGGGCTGTGAGGAAGGAACCCCACCATCATCACTCCGTGGCAAAGGGATCATGCCACAGAGCAGGGACCAGACCATGGAGAAGGGCCTGTGCCCGGGGTCTGGGGCCACGGAGACACTCATGAGAAGGAAACATCCCAGGGTCTGCGCTGTAGCTGGTATCACCTCTGCGGTGTCCCCTGCACTGGGGGGGTGACAGAGGCACCCCAACATCTGCTCACCACCGCTCGTCCCGCATTGGTTGCTCAATGTCCCCAGAGGCCACCAAACCTATGTAGGGGAGACATGGGCACCACCCCTTTTTTTTTGCTTAAATATGTGGGGTTTGTCCTACCCCACCCCTTAAATCAAAAATAAATGAAGCCATTTGCCCACAACCACCTGGTGGGAGTCACTCATGTGCGGACACAGCCGTGAGGGGACATCCCATGGGACA
>NW_008596139.1:987-1331 GCF_000691845.1 Merops nubicus
CGTGAGGGGACATCCCAGGGGACACCCCAACAGCCTCCAGGAGCTCCCGCCATGCTCAGGACCTGCCCTGCTCTGTGAAGCCAGGGGGAGTTCTGCCAGAAAAATGGTAATTCCTGGGGGAAAAAAGGCAAATAAAAAGAGAAGCCCACGCTCCTGCAAAAATGGACCCCGGTGACATGATTTTGGGTTAACCTGGGCAGCGAGACGCGGCAGCAATTGCTCCAAAGAACCAACCAAGGTGACGATTTTGACAAAATAAGTTTATTTCGCTTTGCTTCGTTTCTGCTGAAACCTCACATTTTCTTTTTTTTTTTTTTTATAATTTTCTTTTTTTTTTTTTTTTT
>NW_008596140.1:0-1410 GCF_000691845.1 Merops nubicus
TCTCCCCTTCCTCTCTCCCGGGTGGTTTGGGGGTGACCCAAAGAGCTCACCTGGAGAGCCGCCCCTCCCGCAGCGCCTGCAGCACCATGCGGGTGATGTTCACGGACATGAGGCAGAAGGGGAAGCTCTGGAGGAGGAGGAGGGGTAGATTTAGAGGCAGGCTCTGCTTGATTCCCCCTTCCAGCTCCTTTTAACCTGCCCGAGTTCAGCTCTGAGCTGAGATCAGAGCAAAACACTGGGGAAAAACTCACTCAAAGGATCTGAATTCTGAACTCCTAGCACAAAGACAACGCCCCGAGCTCAGCTTGGCTTGTTCTTGGGGAACCACAACCAGCAGGAGGTGGGTGAAACAGCTAAAAACCCTGAAGTTCCAGCACCAGAGGAGGTTTTTGTGCTTCCCTTCTTGCTGTGGGGGGGAGATGAGCAGGGCTGGGGGCAGGACCTGCCTGGGTTTCATGCTGGGACAGCTGGAAGATCTCCCGAGCCAGAGGCAGCAGCTGGGAGTCCATGACAAAGAAGAGGATCTGCATGAGGCCCAGCATCCCCGTCCCACGCAGGTCTGTGCCAGGGTCTGAGCCTGCAGTGGGGAGCAGAGAGGGGGGTCACGACCCAGCACCACAGCCCCAGAGGGAGGGAACCCCAAAGGAACTCCTCCTGCCCCCCCCCGGGGCCCTTTAGCTCTTGCTCAGCCCTGCTCAGATCCCCTCTGCAGCCCCAGGGCTCTCAGCCTGGCCTGGCACAGAGCTGCTCCAGCCCCTCAGCAGCTCCACAGCCTCCCCTGGACTCTCTCCAGCAGCTCCTGGTCTCTCTGGCACTGGGGAGCCCAGAATTAGGGAGCCCAGAACTGCCCCCAGAGCTCCCGAGGTGGCCTCACTGGGGCAGAGCAGAGGGGGAGCAGAACCTCCCTGACCTGCTGCCCACCATGCACAGCTCTGGGTCAGCCCCTGCTCCCAGTTTTGGGACACCTGAGGGTCTCCCCTGTCCCCTCAGTGGCCAGTTAGGTTGTATTAAACCATCAAACACCTTCTCCAGGGCCTCACAGCTCCAAGCTCTTTCCACCCCCTCAGAGGGGAGGGTGAGCCCCAGCACCTCACACGCTCCACCAGCCCTCTGGAGATGGCTCATTAGCCACAGAGACCCGGCTCGTTAATGAACGGCGCTAATGACCTGAGCAAAACAGGTCCACTGATGACTTTGTGTTATTGGTACTGGTGTCAGCTGAGCAACCAGTGCAGATGTTGGACTGGAGACATCTGTCATGAAAGCAGAGCACAGCTTGGTGGTGATCTGGGTGAGGAGACAGAGTGAACCTGCAGAGGATGCTAATTTGGCTGGGAACACTGATTTGGGGTCAGTTTTGGGCCCCTCCCTCCCAGCAGGACCTTGAGGGGCTGGAGCGTGGGCAGAGAA
>NW_008596141.1:0-1502 GCF_000691845.1 Merops nubicus
GCCGCGACCTTCGGGCATCGGGGCCCAGCGCTCCGGGCCCGCATCTCTCAGCCCCCCGCGGCGTTGTGCTCACGGCCCCCGCGGAGCCCGTTAGCCTCCCCGACAGGCTGAGCCGGCCCGGGCTGCTCCCGTCGGGAGGTTCAGTTCAGTCCCTTCCAGATCAGCGCGGGGTCCTCTCCGTGCTGGAGCAGCGCGGTCTCAATCCTGGGTGGCTCAAATGCTTGACCCCTGGCAGGCAGTGAAATGCTGGGGCTGGTGGAAGCGGGAGATCACCCGTTTATGAGAAGGACGCAGAGGTGCAGAGCTCAGAGGAGGCTTATCTGCGGCCTCACCCCAGTGTCCTCTCAAGACAGGATCCCATCCTGCCTGGGCAAGGTGAAGTGGGTCAAGCCTGCCCAGGCGCTCACATCAGAGCAGAACCCGTTCCCGGCCGCTGGCAGCTCTGCCTGGCCCGTGGGAGGGAAGGCACCACGGGGTACCCGCGGTGGCTGTGACTGCGTGCTCTGCTGAGGGGCCTCGGGACAATGGTTTGACCATGCATCTCTGTTCCCAAAGCGGTCCCATAGCTGTGCTGCATCTATTTTTGTGGATCTCCAAGGAATGTTCCTCCAGCCATTTCTAGCGAATTAGTCACAGTGACAGCCGAGGAGTGCTCTGGGGAGGGTGTACTTAGCAGAAACACTCAGCTGTTCAGACTTGTCCAACTGTATAAGAAGACTGTTGCTGTTTCTGTATCACATTTTCCCAGTAAATTGTTACTTTTTTTGCATAAGGCAAAGCATAGTTCTTGGAAATCCTTGGCTGAGGAGATGATGAGGCAGGGATGTGATTGGCAAATAGACTGGGTGGGTTTTTTTTTTCCTTTTTTACTTTTGTAAAATATCGTCCCCTGTTTTTATTTTTTACCCACTTCTGCCCTGCACTAAGACTTAAGCTTAAGAATTCCTCCTGTTTGCAGCCTGCCCTGCTCTCTGACAGTGTATACTCTGCTTATTAAAGTTACTCCTCAAGGCCCAGCAATACAGACTGTGTGTATGTATATATATGCTTGGGGGACATCAAGAATTAATTACACCAGATGCAGCTGATGTCAAACAGCACTGTAAATCTAGTCAATGTCAGAGGAGTGATAAAGATTGGCCACCTAAAACCCCTGAACAAAAAGGCTGGCTCTGCTTGCTGGAAGAGAGGCTTAGATTCTGCTAAATGGCAAATACAATTATTATTTTGTATTTTAATACAATAGGCAGTGAATCTTAGTGAATCAGCTTGGAGTTAATGTTCACACCAAGGCTTTTGTTGGTCTGCAGCTCAGTGGGAGAGTCTCGGCACAGGTCTTTTCATGTCTGTACACAAAGACCCTGTACGAGCCAGAGCAAACAAGGTGCCGCTGTCTCTGGGCTGCGTGCGGTGCAGGCTGCCTGACAGACACTGACCTGCTGTGCAGTGATGTGTGTGACATGTTGGTTCCATCAGGGGACTCCTGAGTTCGGTATTCCTGC
>NW_008596141.1:1524-3964 GCF_000691845.1 Merops nubicus
GATGGAGGCTGCCCTCACCCCCTGCTCACTTCTCCTGTTGTTTCTCAGCTGCTTTGGGTGGTGAACGTGGACAGCAGAACAGCCCAACAGCCAGGTCTGAGACTTGACTGGTCGTTGCTGCTGGTCGTTGCTGCTAAGTGAGACTTGAACTTCCTGCTGTGTTTTTCCAAGGCTCATCTGAACTCTGCAGCTCTCACCAGAGCTGGGTGTGTGGTGGCCACTGGCTTTTGGAGCCCTTCTAAAAGCACAGGACCAAGCACCTTCCCAGAGCAACTCCTTGCATGACAGCAAATTTTCCTCATGTTTTTATGATATAAATCATGGGTGTGAGGCACGTTGTCCTTGTACTTTGCCAGCTGGCTTCACTTTCAGGGATTTTTTTTTTTTTCCACTCAAGTTTCTCAGTTACCAGGCTTAACGTGCACTTTCTATCTGGCTCTTGAGAAGTCCTTTCATCCCACCTCTCCTGACAGTGCTGCCTGGTTCTGCTGTGCACGTGGAACCTCTTACTCTGCTCAGCTGGGGGCTGCCATCGCTGCAGGCAGCCAGAGACATTTCCTAGGGAGATGGAAGACATGGGTTGGAATCCCTTCAGACAGGACATGGAAAACCACCAGCATTTAAAAAAGCGCTTCTCAAAGAAGACACAAGGTAGAGGCTAGTCAGCTAGAAAGAACAGGGTAGTAGTATTTGCTTTGCTTGATTTGTTTCATTACTGGGAAAATAGTTTGTAATTAGTAATGCAGTAGCCTTTCTCCCACCCTTTCCCAAAGCCAACCACAAATAAACTTGATAGTCCAAAGGCTGGTTTTATTTCTTGGAGATAATTTCCTGGAGATTATTTCGTGCTGCACTTTTGTCCAATAATGCAGACACTGCCACTGCCTCCTGGATGGGGGGAGATAGTTCTTGGGGATGTAGGTCACTGTCAGTTAACAGGTCTTTTTTTTATTATTAATATTATTTAGCAAAGGGATTTTTGTACAAGACCTCCTGCTGGTCATGATTTGATCAGGATTTGCACCCAAAATGTCATGTCACCTTCTAGAGACCACTTAAAACAAGCAAAGCAAAACAAACGCCCCAAACATTTTTTTTTTACGTAGGTGTTCCTGGACTCTTGTACAATTCCTTGGCACTTAACTGCTGACTGGCAAGTGGGAAACTGGAAACATTATTAGATAGTCAGCTGTTAATGCCTCCAAACTCCAAGGGACTGTGCAGTTTAAACTCTTTTGGGATGGTGTCTTCCTCCAGCATTTTCCTAACAGAGGTAGACTGACACGCAGAGCCAGGAGTGATGCAGGGTAGAGGTGTTGGAGCTTCCCTGCTCCTTAGCAAATGTCCACTGTGGCAGAGTGAATTAATTCATGAGCCTGCTCTTACATTACTAGCATTCATTTTTTTCCTGTTGCAGCAAAAACTCTGGAAACATCCTCAGCTGTGTGTCTGCTGAGGGATCAGGTCTGTTGACAGCATTTACTTTCTTTATAAATGCTCAATTCCCTCTGCTCTGCAGAGGCAAACAAAGAGTAAAAAGATTTTGCTCTGTGTGTCTGAAAGCCAGCCGGGTTCTCTCTGATTGATTAGCCACAGCAGTGATCTCTGTGGGCACAGGGCTTCTCAGTTGCTTGCCATCATGACTCCATCCGACCTAGAGTCAGCCACATTTACAAACTGTGGGAAAATTGCTTTGTTTCAGTGTTGTCTGTGGGAACAGGAGAAGGAGTAGCAACCATCTGCCCTCATTAGGATGCTCTGTGTGCAAACCCAACTTTTTCAGACCCTGTTTCCTTGGTAAATATTAAAATATAAGTAAACATGAAATATCATTGTCTTCATCCTAGCTTTTGTCCTCTGCCCCAGCCCCTGTTTCTACAGCTGTAGGACACACTTTTCTCCAGTCAGCTACTCCTGGTTATCCACAATAGTATTTTCAATACTGGCGCCTTCTTTGTGGTATCTAAGTGCTTTTCAGGGAGTGATTTTTTTTTTTTTTTAAGGTAAATTTTGCAAGTATTGCTGATACTGGAGTCAAGCAACAGAATTCCTGTTTCAAAGTGTGAACTGCTCCATGCCACGTGCCCAGCCTGAGCCAACTGCCCTCTGCAGATAGCTTGTACACTGACACTCCCATTTCATTACCTCTTAATTGCGAAATACGACCATATAGGGAAGATCTAACACAGGTCACTGACTGACCAGTTGGCTACAGGTACTTCATTTGTTGTCCACTGGCAGTTGCACTCCTAACCTCTGACTTACCTGTTCATGTTCTTAGGGCCATCAAATAGTGAAGGAGCTGGCAAAGTCAGCCTCTTGAAGAAAGTACCAGCACTAAAGGATGGAGACTTCACCCTAGCAGAATGGTAAGATCTTGGTCCTTGGACCTCCTTGGGTACCAGGAATCTGTGCAGCATTCAGGAGTTGTCATTCCTGC
>NW_008596141.1:3995-12098 GCF_000691845.1 Merops nubicus
TTAAGGATCACAGAATTTATGAAAATGTTAGTTATTTTTGACAGTATAACCTCATTTGCTCTGTTTCCATTTTCTGTTTGAATTATCTTTCAGAATGTAATCAAATCAGCTGACTTAACTTCTTGATCTTACTCTGAATGCACTTACCTCAAAATGGGTTTATAAACATTTCCAGGAAATGTTTAACGATTGTAAAAATCCCTTTTACCCTAGGAAAAAGATAGCTTTTACCCTAGAAAAAAATTCTGTTTATTCTAATCAGTCATAAAGGCCAAGTGAACACCTACAAAGAGAAAATTTAGGGTTTACATTGTAAGATTAATATGGAGACCTGTTAATAGTGTCATAAGGCTGAAGTAATTGAAATATAGTAGTATTGGCATATAGGAGAGTCTGTGTTTTCTTCCATTTTGTCAGCACAGGATTTTCTGTGGCCTCTCTTTTTGTAATGACAACCCAGAAGTTGTTGCAGATGACTAAGATGTTTTTCCATCTGACTTCTCCTGCCAGTTGGCACAAGTATAAACATCTGGACAAACACAAAAAGATTCTGTGGGCGCTTCTTGCTGGGACTTCCACTGACTTCACTGGAAGCTGCAGGCTAGAGACAGATCTGATGAAAAGGCAACATGACCCATTAGAGAGTTTTATTTAGTACACAAGCACGTAGACACAGCACAGGTCTCTGAGAGATAGGTCAGAACATTAGAGGAACCAGCAGGGTTAACATTGCTGGTAGATGATCATGGAGGTTCATTGTTTACCCCAGTGCTGGCTGGCAGTACTCTGCACCGTAGAACAATGCTGTGATTTTCCAGCAAGTTAGAGTTTTCTTGTGAACTAAGGTGATCAAGTGCCATCTCTGATGTCAGTGTGAATTAGATGCAGATATATGGGCTGTAGACTCCATCGGAAATCCCGATCTGAATGCTTTTTAGTGGAAGCAGCAAGTTCAGAAGGGGCAGGAGAGGGAGCTTAGGCAAAAGCATTCTCCATCATCACTCCCTGACCCCTTTCTTGTCTCTTGGTGTCCACGCAGCACTGCCATTCTGCTGTACCTGAGCCGCAAGTACAACACTCCCGACCACTGGTACCCCTCGGACATCCAGAAACGGGCCCGGGTGGATGAATACCTCTCGTGGCACCACGCCAACATCCGGGCCAATGCTCCTAAGACCATGTGGATCAAGGTAAGGGGACTGAATATTAAAGCGTGAGCAGGGTGATGTTTTCCTGCCAGGATACTGAGCATCTGAACACCCCGAATTTGGAGAGTGTTTGTCATGCTGGAACAACAAGGCTAGGCAGTTCCTAGCTGAGAGGAGCTGTCAGAGAGGGAGCTCTTCCTGATTGCTCAGGATCTGGCAAAAGCAGCTTTGGCCATTTTGATTTTTTCCTTAGTAGGTCTGGTACAGAAGGTCTCAAAGCCAAACAGACTTCCATTCCCTGGATTTGTGAACGCGTGTGTAACAGATGGGATGTTGCCTCCAAGGGCCTCCCTCTGACTGCACAGATGTGCAGAGTGTGCACGTAGGCAGGAGTTTTGCTGCTTTTGTGAGCATGCGTTTTGTGGCTGGAAGCAGAAAAGCTTGCATTCTTCATACAGCAAGTCCCAGCAGCACGGCAGGGTGGAAATCCAGAAGGAGCCTTCTGCTTCCAGCACGCTTAGGGACTTCTCTGAAATGGTCTCAGGAATAGACAGAAGAGAGACAGACAGAGAACGGCAGAATTTCTTTATTCAGTGTGGTCAGATCAATTTACATTTAGGCAAAATTAACGAAAATGCAGAAAATCATTTGGTGGCAGATGATTTTGCTGGACACCTATTTCCAGCCAACTCACCAGACATTTAATGCAGCTGTCCTTGGAGAGACCTGGCTGCAAATATAGCCCTGCAAGTACAGCTGTGGTATGGAATTTCAGATCAAATCAGGGTTGCCAGTAAATAGGTAATAACTTAACTCTTCCTGTGTAAAGTTTGCCCTTGTTTGTGTCTAACAAAGCATATCAGGACTCCTTTAGCTTTTTGATTTATTGGCATTTGAATTTTTGGCTGGAGAGCACAGAGAAGCAATTCAAATATGTGTCACATTCACACAAGAAGCAGTTTCTTCCAGTCTCTGGAAGCTTTTTTTGCAGTGCTCCAAGGGAAAGAAATCCAGCTAATTGCTGGTGATGGTTAGGTAACCCAGATACAGAAAAGGTCCTCAGAATGATTGAAAATAGGGAAATTTTTAAAGCCACCATGTAACAGAAGGCATATTGGCTAGACATGGGAGAAGATAGTCTGCCTTGAGATACAGAACAGGAAGAAGGTGCTGTTTCAAGAGATTGTACCCAGAGATTCTATCATGCACAATTGGAACCACTTAGGAAGAGAACTGGCCATGAATTTTCTTATGAAATAGATTCCACATGTATTTGGCAAAAATCCTGGCTTGGATTAAGCAATCCCAACTTGAATTGTTGACTATACTAGCAGTAAGTAGAAACTCAGTCCACTCCCACTGATCAAAATTTGTATCTTTCATTTTGTTTCTCTAAATAAACTCTATTTCTTTAACTGTGGAAAGTGGAGGCAGCAGAGTTGTGAAACATTGTGGGCTCTGATGGTGTGTACACCTCTATGAATGGTGAAAAATCTGAAAAGTCTCACAGAATGGCAACTACACCCTGTGCCAGCAAGTCTATGGAGACAAAGACTGCACTTGTACAGATTGCTCTGGACAAATTTCTAGTGGTTTAAAGAATGATGCTTGGGAGGCCACAGAAAGGCTGGTGTAAAAGTGGTACTTACCCACTCCCAGCCTCGCTGGCTGCTCTCAGAGGAAACAATTTTGTGCCTCTACAGTCAGTGTTTATGCATTCCAGTCCCTCCTACATTCCCTGCCACAGCCACCATTTTGTCCTCCTTTCCATCACCCTGCAGGACGGGCAGCTGCCTGCCTGCCTGCCTCCAGCACCCTGTTACACAACAGGGTGGGCAGCAGTGTGACTGGTGGGCAGGCAGCTTGCTGACCTGTCTTGGCAGGCTGTTGAAATGGAGGATGTAGCAAGGGTGACTAGGGCAGAGACTTCTCTTCCATAGAACTGTTGCATGTTTTTCTTTTGTAACCCACCAGGGTGGAGTAGGAGGGCACAACTGCCAGGCACAAAATGAGATGAATCCTTGCTTTTGTTCTGCACATTGCTGCCTGTTAGCTGGAGGTTACTGTGATGGGACATCAGCTGCTTAGCATTGCTTGTGTGTTCCCTGGCCATGAGCTGCTTGGAACTGCAGCCATCCAGAAAGCCCAAGCATCTTTCCCTCCTGTGGCTTTGCTGCAGGATCACTGACAATCAGGAGTAGTTCATGGAGTGTAACTTAAATTGCCACCAGATCCATGAGAAGATGGCCGAGAGTACTATAAAGTCCCTTCTCTCCTCAGGTGCTGATTCCCCTCTTCACAGGGCAGCCACTGCCCTCTGAGAAGCTCCAGGAGGTTATGGAGGGACTGTCCACATCCCTGAAGCAATTTGAGGAGAGGTTTCTGCAGGACAAGGCTTTTATCATTGGGAGTGAGATCTCTCTGGCAGATCTTGTGGCCATTGTGGAACTGATGCAAGTGAGTGCTGGAGTGTGGTAAGGAAGTCTCAGCACGAGGGAAGACAGATGCTGCTGGGCAGGGAGGGGTGCAGCATGTGGTAACACTTCACTAGAAAGAGGAGTGAGGGCATATCTCAACAGAACTGTCCTAAGACAATGAGGAGAATATGGGAGTGGGTTCAGAAAACCAGTCTTGGAAAAAAAAAATGCTGGCTGCAACAGATCTCTTTTGTTTCTCTTCTCTAACAATATTTCTTCTCCTTCATCCTTTATGATGACCTGCACAATATAATTTATATTGCCTCCAGAGAAGGGGGTGATATATAAAAGTGAGAAGCAATAGCAGACTGTTCTGATGAAATAAGATGATATAGGAATATTTTTAGCACACAAGAATAATCTTCAGGTGGTACTTAGCCATGCCATGTCTGAAAGATGCAAGACTGAATCTCAGACAGAGGCAATTAAATTAAGTCTGTTACAAACTGCTTGTTCTCTGCCAGGCCATCAGGGCCTGGATCCTGCAGCCCAGAAGTGTTTCTTTCTCCCAGTTCTGTATCCCAGAGGCTGAAAAATAGCAATTCTGCTTCTCTACAGCATTGTGTTCCAGAGAGTGGCACAGTTACAAAGCAGAAGGGGGTTAGATGATGTCAGCTAAGACATCAGCTCAGTTAAAGGTGTAGTGTCTTGTGCTGTGGGTTTGTTACCTAATCTAGCACTCCGTATCTGCAGTGCAGACTGTGCAGGTGTGCCTGGAACTGTCAGCCCACCACATCTTCAGTGCTGGAGCTGAAAGTCTCTCACAGTAAGTGGCAGACATCTCTGCTGCTTGTAACAGCTGCTATTGCATTCAGGAATTGGTCTTTAAAATACAGACTAGCCTCTGTGTCCCCCAGATAGATACACCCGATGGGAGATTGCCCTCCTTCCTACTGCTCCTCTATGAGCTATTTGGGTTTTTTTCTCACCTGTACCTGCAGGTACACTTTTGGTGCCTGTTCTCTTGGTGAAGTGACTGCCAAGTGCCTCACTGTTGCTCTCTCTCCCTTTCTGCAGCCTGTTGGAGTTGGTTGTGACATCTTTGAGGACAGACCAAGGCTGATGGAATGGCGCAGGCGGGTGGAGGATGCTGTGGGGAAAGAGCTTTTCTTCCAAGCCCATGAGATGATCCTCAACATCAAAGAACTGAGCAACATTCAAATTGATCCACAGCTGAAAGAGCATCTGGCACCTGTGTTGATGAAGATGTTGAAATGAATTAAGCTATATTACTATTTTTGCTGCCTTCTTTTTCTTTTTTTAACTTCTCTGACCTCCAGATCAACATGTAACTGGAAAGAGCACTGTAATTCTAACACAGAAATTGCAGAGTGATTCCTCCCCCACCAGGCCTTTCCTGTATCTTTGGGGGTGGAAGCAGGGGAAGGTTTAAGATCTAAACCATTAAATTTACACAAATGGCTGAGGCCCTACAGGTTGCTTTACATGTGCATTTGGGTTTTATTTCAGTGTCAGTCTTCTCAGAGAT
This sequence comes from Merops nubicus, assembly GCF_000691845.1. NCBI lineage: Eukaryota > Metazoa > Chordata > Aves > Coraciiformes > Meropidae > Merops > Merops nubicus. The sequence continues at coordinate 9,110 of NW_008596141.1, forward strand.
GGTAGAGACATGAATGGTAGTTCCTGACAAAATCTGAGCCAGCCTGCAAACTGGGAATATTAGGGAACTGTGTAAGATGAGCGTTGTTTTCATGTGTTTTTATTAATATTTGTGGCTCCTTCTCAAGTGACAAGCACTGCAAAGTGTGCCTGATCCTCACCTTCACAGACAAATCCAGCACAAAGCTACAGGCAGTCACAAAAGTGGAAAAAATACATTAATTTTTGGTGGTTTATTTTAAAGTTTTTTACTGCTGAGGTATTTTCCTTGGCTGCCCATGTACATTCCATACTTATTCTATTTATCTTTAGGTTACTGTGAGAAGTTTCTTCATATTCATCTACAACTGTGAATCTTTATAATTCTTCAGGTTAATCGCTGCTTTTGATTTCTGAAACCTGGATTTCTTTGGTGCTCGGTCTGCCAGTACACTTGTGGCATGGACTGTTCTTGGAGATTCATGCAGTCAAGACTAAGCTGTTTCAAAAACCTGAGGGTGGCCAAAGTCTTCAAATAACTACCTACATAAAATACTCTGTTGATATTCTATAGGGAATACACTGAATGAATGCATTCACAGTGATTTCTTGAAATACTACAGCAATCAATTTTTTTTTTTTTTTTTTTTCCTGCAGTAATACAGTAATAGCAATCCACACTTCTCCTAAAAAATTAGATGGGGAATACATCTAGATGTGCTCTTCTGAGACTGTTTTGAATGGAAGTTCACCAAGTAAGTCACCCTGTGCAGTTGAAGCAATAAGATTTTGTGGCATTGAGCAACGTACACATCACAATAAAAGGGCAGAGAGCTGTTTTGGAGCTTTTGGGCTTTTTTCTTGGCTGTGTTTATTTCTGTTTAGATGTAGCTCAAATTCAAAACCCTTTGGTACTGCAGCACAATTTATGAGGTAAAACTGAGAGATTCCAACCATTTCTAGTTTCTTCAGTTGAAGACAGCAAATTGGAAAGGATGCAGAAACTGGTGGAATATATATCTGCATATTTCTGTTCCTAATTAGTTGTTGCCCTTGAACCTTATACTGAAATTCTTGCCCAAGAACACTTCCTGTAAGGAGTAGGAGAAATGAGTAAATAATTCAGGAATGGCTTATCTCACTATCAGACTGCTCTTTTTCTTTCCAGTAGTGCCATGTCTTGGGTAGTGATATTTCTGCTGGCACGCTTTATAAAACTTGATGTGTTCTGGTGATTTTTTTTTTCAGTAAGGTTTCAGTTCTAGATACTACTGATTCAGTCCAGAGCCTCGGGACATCTTCAAATTCCCTGTCTGGAAAGACATTTCCACTGTGTTATTTTCATGTGCATTAGCAGGAGACGAGCCTGACTGAAGGTTCTCTCTTTGTGAAACAGAAATACTAGATACAGGCACACATTCCCACCCTTTCTTTCTTTTCTTCCCAAACTAGCTGAATAATATGTTTTTATTGATGTGTTATTAACACAACATTGTCTACAACCGAGTTAAATTTTAAATGGGAAGTGGTTGGGTGTTTTTGATAATTTTGAGAGTGGAATTGCTAAGTGGATAATGACACATCTGCAAATGTGTGAAGAAATGAGGAAAAAAACCTACTAAGATTTTCCGAAGGCTGAGGATGTTTTAGAGTACTTGCTGCTGTGCTGTCCTCTTTTGGTTGGTTGTTCATCTCCCTACAAGCATTTTAATCACTCGCTCAAAGACAAACAGTAAAAAAATGTCTTTGTTCACAGCCTCACAGAGTTTTTAAACTAATCTGCCATTCAGGTGGTAAACCACCAAGAGCAAAGGACAATGTGTATCATTAAAGATGTCTGTGACAGCCCCACATCCTGCTATAATTGCTGACATCTGATACTTCAATCTTCTCTTCCCTTTGGGGACCTGATGTGCTGCCTTCTTGCCATGTGAGTTTGTTTGTTTTTTTTTTTTTCCCTTTGGAATTGGAATTCTTTTAGTATTTTAAGGAATGAGAGAAATAAAAAAATGGGTCCTAAGTGGCGTCTTACCCATAGGCAACAACTCCAGCACTCAGACAGTGGTGTGCCTACAGCCAGGGTTTGCACGGTGGCAGGATACCGCTGCTGCCTTCTTTTTGGTCACAAACTTGAGACCATCTCTTCTATTTACAAGAACATATCTTTCTGTACATTTACCCTGGGATCTAACAGTTTTCCTGGGTTTGAAAGGAGCATCTCTATTATCAGTTACCACTGTAAGCAGCCCCCCTTACCAGCCTGCTGTGCCATGCCCCCTCCCCTCTCTAGCTGGGTCTCTCTCTTCATAATCTCTCTCTCAGCTTTACTGCTGGCTCGTTTATACACCCTGCTCCTTGTGCCAGTATTGTCTTCACAAGCAGCAGGGAAGGCCAAGCAGTTTCCCCAGAAACGAAAACAAAAGCAATTCCATCAGTTTTCATTAAAATTGTCTAGAACTATAGAAAGCCAGAAAGTCACATTTACAGGGCCAATTTTCACAACAGTGCTGTGCTTTAAACAAGAAGACCTTTTAATCTAGCTGGTTCATATCGTTTTGCTGTAAATGAGCACATGTAACCCTCACTGGACAGTAGCTGAGCTTCTGAGAAACCTCTGATCTCTAGATTAGACTGTCCCTGTGAGCAGGATCCCTCCTATCAACTTTGGAGGTCAAAGTCCTGGTTGCAGAAGCTAGTTGGGTAGTTACACATGTTGGATAAAACAATAAACCTCTCTGCTTGCCTTTTAGTTTCTTGTAGCACTGTTTGTTCTGAGCAATCCCTGCTCTTCCATTCTTAACCCTCCCTGCATAGGCAGGTACGGAGTGTCCACTGTGGTGAGCAGAAGCATCTCACCGGCCGTAAGGACCATCACAACACTCACTACCCTTTAGTGGGTCAGATGGGATTGTTTGGTCTCTAATACATCCACTCGAGGCGCCAAAGGCCGAGAGGCGGCTGGGTAAGCCAGAAATGCCGAAGCGCTGCCTGGGGCAGGTGCGAGGCAGCCG
>NW_008596142.1:0-745 GCF_000691845.1 Merops nubicus
AATTCTTATGAAATACAGTATCTATTACAGGTCACCTTTAATGGAAAAAAAGTGAGAATGGTTCTAAAAAACATATAAAGCTGTATAGTAAAATCATAATAATAAAAACAAATCTTTAAAAAAAAATATTTTTGAGTAACGTCTGAAGAACAAGCTTTAGACATATTCAAAGAGAAAAACTACCAGAATACTCTGTTTCCTGAATTCTTACTTTAATTTTGACCTCCATTTCCACTTGTATGTTTTGTTTCTCTTTTTTGTGTTGACTAGTGGCAACTCTTATCAGAGGTAGACATATCAAAATCTTTTCTGTTTCTTTCTCCCTGAAAGTATCTCTTTCTGGTAGATTGAAGTGACTGAGCTTGTGAATATAAAACGTGGTTATTATTTCTTATGAGTGTTGGCAAGTGAACAAATAAGACCCGGCACTTGGTCTCCTTGAACCTCATGCAATTGACTTCTGGATTCTCGAGCAGATCAACACTCCCACTCAGTTTTGTGTCATCTGCAAACTTACTGAGAGGGTGCACTCAATCCCCTCATTCTGATCATGAAGATGTTAAACAGGACTGGACCCAAAACTGAGCTGCCAGCTTCTCCAGTAGGATGCTGTGGGAGATGGTGTCAAAGCCCTTACTGAAATCCAGGTAGACAACATCCACAGCCCTTCCCTCATCCCCTAGACAGGTCACCTGGTCATAATAAGATCAGGTTGGTAAAGCAGGACCTGCCTTTTATGAACCCA
>NW_008596143.1:0-575 GCF_000691845.1 Merops nubicus
GTGCCGGGGCTCTTCTCTTTGGGGGGTGCCGGGGTCCCCCAGTCGAGGGGGAGGGACCTGCTGCCACTGCCTGTCCCGGCTCCTGCTGGGGCTGCTCCTGCTCTGCCGGGACGGGCGCGGATGGGGGGAGGCCGGGACCCCCGCGTAGGGTGGCCTCCAATGGGCCATCTTCCTCCTCTGCTCCGGAGCCTGCAGGGATGCTGGAGGAGCCCAGGTCGGAGGGGGGTGTCCCCCAGTGGCAGACGATGGAGCTGGAGGAGCTGGTGTTGGCGGAGCTGGAGCTGTCAGAGGCCGCAGGGCTGTGCTCCTGCTCGCTGCCAGCCTGGGAGTGCAGCAGCCTCTGAGCCTCCTCGCTGCACCGCTGCAGCACGACACTGATGACACCGTGGACCAGTGGTACTGTGTGTTCCCTGAGGCAGTCCTGCAGCACCTCGACCAAGGCCTCCTCATATGGACCGCAGAGACACAGGGCGAGCAGGATGTTGCCCTCTGTGCTACGAACCTCCCACCACCGGGCCCCAAAGCGTGCCCTCAGCTCCTGGCGCAGCCAGGGCCGCACGGGATCCAGGAGAGGC
>NW_008596143.1:678-932 GCF_000691845.1 Merops nubicus
GGGGACTCCACAGGGCGAGGGAGGTTGTTTTCAGCCGCGGGGCCAGCAGCATTTCTCTCTGGGCTGCTGGCAGCAGGCAACCTCCTTAAGTCCGTGACGTCGACCTGTAGATAGTCATATTCTGACCGCACGGAAAACCTGACTTCCTCAACCAGTCTTCTGCAGAGGGGGCACTGAGCTTGGATTTCTGTCCAGCGCAGGATGCAGCCAAGGCAGAACTGGTGGCAGCAGGGCAACACAAAAGCGATGTCATC
>NW_008596144.1:0-10164 GCF_000691845.1 Merops nubicus
AACGGGGGTTTGGGGTTTTTTTGGGTGTGGGGTTTTGTGGGGTGCTTTGGTGCGTTTCTTTATGAAAAGGCTGTAAACCAAGAGGGGAAAGCGGCTGCAGGAGGGGCCGTGTGCCACCGTTTCCCACCCCCACCAGGTTCCTCCACCACAAGTCTCAAGTTCAGCAAGTGGGAGCTAAATAAACACAGAAACACGTATTTCCTTCTTTCGGTCAGAAATAGACACTCTCCACCTACACCAAATGACCTCTGTCCTCTCTTCAGCCAGGATCCAAGGAGTGTTTTTAGCTCAGGAGCAGAAAACCGAGGTAGACATTTCTGCTATGAAGACGTCCACCAAAGATGCAGCACTGCCAACACCCAGGCCATTGACCTGAATCAATCTTAACTATGGTTATGTTCAACGCTCTGACCTAAATCTCCTTTTCTGCACGAACCAGCTCTCTCAGAGGGTTTTTAGCACACGCAGAGTGAGCCCAGCTGCCAAGCAGACAACACATCTAACCACAACAATGCCACCCCAAACATTCTGCCTCATGCAATATGGAGTCCACCAAAACGGAGCACGGACCAAGCCATTCCTCAGTCTGTGAACCATGGCTTTACAAAGCTGCCAAGCTCCACACACAGTCAGAAATGATCCAACAGTCCCCTCTAGCAGCTGATGAGTAGAACAAAAACCATACGGTACCCCCGAATGCAATAGAAGTGGGGATGAATTGTCACCTCCCCACTTGTGAACGCACCATTGGCTCCACAATGTTACAGATATGGTGGTGGGGACCATTTCAGCCTGTGAGCAGCAGCAGATGCTCTCCAGCATAAGCCCAGGTCAGGCACTGCTCCTCACCTCCACTATGTTGGTTGCAGAGAGGAAGGAACGAGGGATAGCAGGTTTAGGAGGCCCAAAGCCCTCATACACAAATGATTTGGGGCATCTGACTTCTGTTAAAATCTGTGGGAATAGGATGCTCATCTTGCCCTTTGGATCTATGCCCAAGGTTTTCAGGACTTCAGCTAGAAAATCAAGAGGTTAAGAGGCAGAAGGACTTGGCTCCAGTCCCACTTCTCCTCCTCCACAAGAGCAGCCCACCAGTCATGGGAGGTGCTGCCATATGCTCTACCTGCCTCCCCAAATCCATCATGCTTGAGTGACCAAGTGACAGGCTGAAGTCCTTTCCGTGAACCTGTACACAGCTGAAAAACCACACACCAAAGCTGAGCCATTTCAGAGCTGGCTCCTCACTGACAACAGTCCTCCTGAGCCATTCCCATGGCGAAGGGGCACATTCCTACACCAGGAGACCTGCTGGAAAGCAGAGGGGCCAGACGGAAGCTGCCTTAGGTCTGGGAGGGAATTTTTATTCAGGAAATCACAGTACCAAACGCAAGGGCACTGCAAGAGCTCCCTCTGCCACGAGCCAAGGCTCTTAGCTCTGGCAACAGCCCGTGCCTCCTCTCCCCATTAGCTCCAGAGCTCCCAGTTTAGGAGCCATGGGTCCATCCTCGGGAGTGAAGCACGCTCAGGAACAGAGCTGTTGGGTGGTGTGTACAGCACCACCAGCCAAAGGCTGTGTTCAAGTCCAGTGGACACAACAGCTCCTATCTGGCTGCATAAACGGTCAATTTCATGCCAAACATTTGTTCCGTTGGAGAATCACTAGCTCATCATCTTCCCCATTATTGAAATTTCTAAACCGGTGTTGCACCAGGAGATGTATTTGTTCTGCATACAAGCACCCCATAAGGGCTTTAACCTGGGGCTTAAATAGCTACAGGCAAAGGAAAAATATCTATGCAAGTGAGCGAAGACAATTACACAACCAGGCCTCAGACCATAAACTCCAAGTCCCTCACACGTTCTCTGCCCCATTGTCTGCCTGAACTGTTGCAGAGCCTTCTACCTCTGACTCTGCTGTCTTCCCAGCACTACCTGCAAGTCAGATTTGTCCGTACCAGGGGTCCCCAGCCCTGCTCATTTGCAGGAATCTTTGCCTCAGGTGGGCTTTGGGTTCAGAAGTAACTGCTGATGAGACAGATGGGAAGGCTGAGCAGTCAGCCAGGAACCAAGCCTTGAGGCTGAAGGGCAGGAGGATGCTCACAAACACCAGTGCCCCAGGTAGGCTTTGCCTTCTTCAGCTGACTCCACAACATAACCCTCAAGTCAATCCCATCTAATTCAGCAAGGATTTCAGAAGTCTCCTGGTGCTTCTAGAAGCTATGAGTACTCATCTTACAAACAAAAGGAGAGTGTCTATCTCCACTGAAAGCAAGAATATGGGTCAACTTCTTTTTTAAAGCATTTTCCCCCACTGATAATCAGTACAACACGGGCCAGGAAGAGATATGGATACTGGCTAGCTCTTGGACAGCAAGCTGGGTGCACAACTCATGCTGACCTCAAAGACACAGCAGCATTGCATCTCCCACTGCCAGGAAGGAGGTCACTCTTCACTCACGAGCAAAACCAGACCCAACTCCAAGACCCCTTTCAAGAGGCCAGAAACACCCACCCCAAGCCCCTACAGCAGATTACACTGTAAGAAGAGATAAATGAGGGGTTACTTACTATAGGAGTAGCTGCTAACTTCAGATATTGCTGGTGAATGGGAAACCTTGAGCTGATTTTTGACTTTTAACCCCACCTCCATCTTCTTCATTTTGGCAGCAACTTTGCTTTTACCTTCCTTGCTGGTTTTCAATGACAGGCCCAAGTTCTTGGCCAGGCTCTTCTTCTCCTCCTTGCTTGGTAGAGCCTCGTGGGGTGGGAGGTACCTGCTGCCACCTCCACTAGTTTTTGGCTTTCCTCCGGAGCTGTCGGCAAACTTGAAGGGGGATTTGAGCTTGTCTTGTTTGGTGAGTGACAGGGCTTTGTCAAGCTTGCTGGCTAGCTGCTCCTGATCCGATGGCACCTTCTTCTTTTTGAGCTTTAACTGCCGAGGTGAAAGGAAGAGGCACAGGTGAACACAGAGCAGGTATCCCGACAGACCTGAGGGATTTTACTAGCCCTCACAGCAGTCCCTCATGCACGCCAGTTAGTAAGGCCTCAAAATGATGCTCTTAGGCCCCAGTTGCCATAACCCACCATAGCACTAGGGAGGAAGAAGAGGAAGATGTCAGCAAACAGCACAGCTTTACCCTTATCAAGCGCTACAAAACTGCATGATTAACTGAGGAAATTCAAATTTCCTTCCGACAGAAATAAGTTCAGAGGACAACATGTTCTGGAGTTCTTTTTTTCTGAACACCTTCTGGTTTTTAGGATATGTCTGGGTTGGTTTTACAAGCGTTTCTCTAAATCACGAGGATTAAAAAATCTTCTTTACCCAAAACCCCAGCCAAATAAAAAAGGATTTCCACATAATCAACCAGCTCCAGAAGCTGGGCTGCCAAAAAGACCCAAATACCTCTCAGCAAGAGCATCAGCACCACTGCATTACAGCCAACGCCGTTACAGCCTTTTCAGTATTTTCTTGCTTCTTGAAAAAAAGTAAATATACTTTACATGTGCTACAGCTAGATAACAGCAGCTGTAACTCTGGACTTCGCCTGTGTGCATTTTGGATTTCATCAGCAGCTTAAAGCTCCAGTAAACCTCCCGTTGCCTCAAGAGGAGCAGCAGAAAACCCTGCATTTAGAACAGCGAGGCTGCGCTGCCTTGCCTCCCTCGCTTTGGGAAGTCCACTCCCCTCCACGGTCTCCAGAGGCACAGGGGTAAGACAAACACTGCTCTGGATTCAGACCTGGGGCAACACCACAATGCTCCGGCTGGCCTGAAGGCACTTGCCCCTCTGCTGCCTAACAAAGAGGTCCAAGCTCCATAAGCCAACATCAGCCTTTGTGAACACCCCTCTGCTGCACAGACAGCCCTCTCACAAAGAGCTTCTAAAGCCACAGGAACTCAGAGCAGACACTCTCAGGTCAGGAGTTATCCAGTGCAAGGCAACACCAGCAAAGCAGGAAAGAGATCTGCTTCTGGCCCATGGCTCCACGTTCCCCATGAGGGCACTGACCTCATTTGAGAAGCCGGGAGCCGCATCATGCTCTTCCCAGCTCTGGTTCCTCCCTTTCATCTTGCCACTGCTGCTCTCCACATCCTCGTCCTCCTCCAGGAGGGCCCCTTTGTGCCTCTTCTTCATGCCCTCGCCAGTCTCAGAGTCTTCGGAGAGCAACAAGGACTTGCTCAGTCTGCAAGCCAAGCACAGGATGGGTCAAGGTGGAGGGCTTTCCTCCCTGTGATCCCCACCAAGCTCAAAAGTGAGGTTAAACATCTCCTAGGACAGTGGGGATGCTCAGCAGGAGCCAAGTCCACTGGGAGGTGACAGCAGTCTGGACAAGGCTTTTCACCAAAGAGGAGCCAAGGAGCCCTTCTTGCAACACTCTTGGCCACCAGCACAGATGAGGGTGCCTGACACCAGAGACCTCCAAGGTGGTCTCTGAAAGGAATTATTTGGTGTCTTGAGTAACAGCCACCAAAAAGTGCCTGGTTTGGTACAGAGCAGCAGAGGGAAAGGACAGAGAGCTGAGCTGGCCCTGCAGGTCCTTTGCCACCTCTACTTTAATGGACTCTATAGGTGCAGAGAGATTGCTGAGGCCAGGGAGGTGCCTCACTGCCCAGGCACTTGCTCTGGCTTGGGTACGAGCAAGGAGGTGGTAAGGAACTGGCACACAGGGTGACACAGTGGGGACAAGGGCACTGCAGGCACTGGCTCACTCAAAGGACAGGCAATGTGCTCTGCAAGCCCTGCTGCTCGGTGAGAGACGTGTGATGGACATTCTCATTCTCCTTTTGGGATTTGGAGGGAAAGGAGAGGGTAAATAAATAATTTTAAAACAAAACCAAAAAAAACAAACAAAAAAAAAGAAAAATAAAGTAGGTGAGACTATAAGCACATCTTTCACTGCTCCCCAGCTGTCTCCAGTAACTATCCAATGGATGACCAGTCAACACCACACAACCTCTACCAAGCCTCCACTAACACCTCTCCTACACGGCCTCCCTCAGCCAAGCCTGCTGGCCCAGGTCACACCACCACCACAAAGCCACTGACATGGGGCAGCCTCCTCAGCTTCCAGACACTTCCCCTCCCCTCCAGCCCCTCTGCTGACCTCCGCAGGCAGCTAAACCAACACCTCAGGCCACGGGCATTGGCTGCAGGTGCCTCTCCACCTCCCACACCAGGCTGCTCAAGCATCCCCGTGATGTGGGGATGTGCACACACAACACCATCATGCACGTGTACGTGCACAACTCCAGCCACTTCCAGATGCCTCCAGCCTTGTCCAGCCATCCAAACAAGGAGCAAAACAGAGAGCCACCAAGAGGACAGATTTTGAGAAGAGCTCGGTCAGTGGGAGCTGGGCACCTGAACCTACTCTGTAGTCTTGAAAGGACATTTGTAAAATTACGTAGCACGCAGGGAGGCAGCTTGGAGGTGCCTTCCCACTGGAGAGACCTGGCCACCTATGGATGGCCAACTGTGGTGAGATCCAGGCATCCAAACAAGAGCAGCTGAGCTTGCAAAAGAGAAAAAAAGCAGAAGAGAAAATGATGCAGACACTTGAAAGAGAGAGCTCAGGCAAACCCAACTCCCACTGATAAAAGGATCAGAGATGAAGATGGCAGAAACACAGCAGAAAGGCCCTACCACCTAAGTAACCTGGAGCAGCCCTGTCCTTCCAGTTTTTGACATCACCATCCCTGCCACCAGCTCTACAGCACCTGCTTGCAGCACCTGCTGTCCTGAAGCCACACGAGGAACACGCTCCCCGACACCAAGAGCTCAGCTACAGGTCCCTGCCCAGCCGGCTGCTCCGTTACCACCTCACCACTGCTCTGAGCCCGTGCTCCTTGCACCCAGCACCAGCCTCGTGCTGTGCCAGGCGGGCAGGAGGACGCTGGCACCACGCTCCCACCACAAGGACACGCTGATGGTGAATTCACACGTCTCCACGACACCACTGCTGCCAGAGGCCAGGCTGCTGACACAACGCCACGGCGAGCCCCCGCTGCATCCGAGACGCTCTCCCCAAGCAAGACCCTGGCGCAGCGACCCTGCCGTGTTCCCATCTTCCCCAAATTCCAGCCTTACTTTCCACTCTTGCTGTCACTCTTCCCTCTCTCCTTAATGGGTGACAGAGCGCTCGATCCAAGTTTCCTCTTCCTGGGCCTTCCAGGGCCTCTTCTCGCCAAGCTTCTACTTTTCTCGTCATGCTTTTCCCTTTAAAAAAACCACACGCTTCACTGTTAACCAAGGCAGAAAGAAAGAAAAAAAAATAAAGCAAAGAAAAAAAAAAAAAGGCAAAATCCAAATTTTGCAACCAAAAATAAAAAAAAGGCAAACCAACCAGAAATCGAAAATAAATAAAGCAAATAAATCCGAAAAGAAGCAAAATGGAAAAGAATGAAAAGAAAGCAAGCAAAGAACGGGAGCCAAACCAGAACCTTCGCCTGTCACCAAACTGCTAAACTGAGCTGCTGAAGCCAAGGTTGTCTCTACCAGGGTCTCCCAGCTGCGTTCACCAGCCACCAGGTTGTTTTGTCACATAGCCTAGGAGTGTGTGGTGCAAAGCTCTGGCGGGCCAAACCAGGAGGAGAGGAGAGGAGACAGGGAGGGATGGAGGGCTCTTTTCTCTCCGGGACCGAGAGGCAGTGAAAGTGCCCACAGCTGGAAAAAAAAAGGCCTGAGTGAGCAGCCTGTGACTTACTCGGAGTCCCTGCGGCGCTGCAGCTTCACCAGCTCCCGCTGCTTCTCCTTGTAGCGCCGCTGCAGCTCCGCCAGCCTCATCCTGTCGTCCAACTCCATCGTGTGCCCGCCCCTGCACCCCCCCCAGCCTCATCCTGTAGTCCAGCTCCATGGCGTCCATGTTCTCGATGGCCGACTTGATGGAGTACATCTAGGGTGGGGAGCCAAGAGGGGGAGAGAAGGTCAGGACACGTCCAGGCCCTCACCCGGGCTGGGGTGCCCGTGCAACGGCCGAGGTCTGCAGCTCCCCATGCCCGCCGTGGAGCAGGGCAGCTGTGCCCACAGCACACACGGCCCTCGAGCAGTGCCCGAGCAAAACCAGCCAAGCAAAGATGTTCTGTGGCTTACGCACGCGATGGTGTCAGCTTTGAGGGAGAGCAACCCTGGGAAAGAACCTGCAGGCTAAAAGACACACCACGCAGTCTCTTTTCCCTTATTTAAAAAGACAGATCAAAACATTCGCTGTCTTCAAACACCTCCTTGCCAGGTACAAAATAATTTCTCACTTTCTCCCATGGGGAAGAGCCACCAAGGAAAAAAAAAAACAAGAAAAAAACCTTCTTGCCACCATCTTTATTATCCCTCCCTACCAAAGCAGTAACACGAGAGCTCCTGCTGGCTTTGTGTTAGGAACACCACCTCCAAGGCTGCCGAGGGCGGTGCTGAGGCACCAAGGAGGGAGGAAGCCAAAGCACAGCACACATCAACCCCGTGCACCGACGAGGCCAATGCTCAGCACCCAAGGGTGGCCCAGGCTGGGTGGCAAACGGTGGCTGGAGGAGCAAGCTGCAGCGAGGGGACACGCTGTGGGTTTCCAGGCTCAGCCACACTAAGGGCTACTTACGGGTTCATCTTTCTTCTGCATCCAGCTGTACTTTTTGTTGGGATTCAGCTCTCGAGGCAGCCGGATGGTTTTCAGACTTTCCATAAAGGGGGTTGAAAGTACTTCCATGAGCATGTGGGTGCTGGCAGCCAGCAAACTCTCCAGCGTTGGCCGGACAGGGAAACTCTCTGGACCTGCTGGGAAGGACAGGAAATAAAAAAAAAGCTACAGAAGTTCACCTTCCAAGATTGCTCCTCCAGCAGGCACGAGGAGAGACTGATGTCCCCTTCCGGAGCATGGCAGCTCGAGCAGTCCCCAGCCACCCTTGGCCCCCACTCGAGCTCTCCTGTTGTACCCAGCCATGGTGCGACTGGCAGTTCCCACCACGTCTTGCCTCAGGAAGTTACTGGAAGGTGAGATCTTTTAAGGGCCTGCCAAGCTCTTGGAAAGCATCATCTGGAGCTACTGGGACCTCTTGTGCCAAACCCTGACAGACTGTAGCCTCGGTGCCTGCCAGAAGGGTGTTACCCTGGCAGCTCTCTGCAAGTGGGGCTCCACTTCCTCTGCGCATACCACAAACTGTCTAGACACGGCGAGCGCCTTTGGAAGGGGAGAGCAGGACAAAAGCCACACGTAGCTCAGCCTACTGCAACAAAAACTCCACTCCAACCCCATCCAAAGCACCAGCCACTCCTGCAGATCAGGGCAATCATCTCCTTGCTGCCTGGCTGAGGCTGCAAGAGACTCCGCCTGTGCCTCTGCTCCTGTCAGAGTTCAGGGACCACATGCAGGGAGACCCAAGCTGGCCCAAGGCTGGTCAGACCCCACGCTCACAACTTACTCTGCATTTCTTGCTTCCTTTTCTCCAGCTCCATCTCTGCAATTTCACTCAGCAAAGTGATCCCTTGCAGGAAGGAGTGCTCCAAGGCCTGGTCAGGTAACACCTCCACCTTCACTTGGGACGGAGTGACACTGGTGGTAGTCAACAAGGAACAAGCCTGAGGCATTTCTGTGGCAGCCACCAAAGCGTTCATCCCAGCCAGCGGGTCGCCCGGCTTGATGTCCAGAGCTGGCATTTGGCAAGAGATCAGTAGGGAGGGACCTCTGGCCCCTGCTCCCCCTCCTCGGGGGGCAGGCTGGGGAACTCCCTGCCCCGGGGCACGTCGGCGCTCTGCAGATCCATGGCCACAGAGGCTTCCTCCCGCTGCGGCGTCAAGTCCATCGCGGGCGGCTCGTTCTCCGCGCGCACGAGCGGCCCGTCGTAGTCCATGTGCATGGAGCAGGTTTCTGCTCCACCCCTCCTCGGGGGGCAGGCTGGGGAACTCCCTGCCCCGGGGCACGTCGGCGCTCTGCAGATCCATGGCCACAGAGGCTTCCTCCCGCTGCGGCGTCAAGTCCATCGCGGGCGGCTCGTTCTCCGCGCGCACGAGCGGCCCGTCGTAGTCCATGTGCATGGAGCAGGTTTCTGCTCCAGCCCCGCTCTCTGCCTGAGCCTCTGCTTCTGCAGGGCAGGGCACAACCTGGTAAGGAGGTGGGCAGCTCTGGAGGTCTTCCCGGTCCTGCTCCATAGCACCCAGGGCTTCGCCCTGGTGCAACAGGAGGTTGCAACTGTCGACGTTCTGCACCGGGACGGCTGCGGAGGGGGCGATGTTCAGAGTCCCCATGTCCTGCTCGCAGATGTCTTCTTGGCTTTCCTCCATCTGCACCTCTGACTTCACCCTCTCTTCCAAAGACTCCTCTTCTGCTGCTGTTTGGATGGGCTCTAGCATTTTGGACGGAGACAGGTGGATGGGCTTGACCTCTGGGGAAAGCTCCATGTGCTCAGAGCCTTCAGCGGGCAGTGGGACGTCAGGAGCCAGGCCATCTGCATCAGAGGCTGCAGTGGGCCGGAGGAGGTAGGGATAGTGTCTTCCGAAGGAGGGAGGCAGGGACTGGAATGGATATCCCGGGGGGATCTCTGCAAGACACCAGAAGGGACAGGCTGTGTAATGGCCAGGTCTCCAAAGCACCTTCTCTCTCACTAAGGCATAGTGACGGGTTCCCTTCACTTCCATCATCTCTGGTCTCTTCCCGTTCTCAAGCAGTAGCTGCTTTGGGCATCTCTGTCCTGGCCAAGCTGCCACAGGCAGCCACCTCTGCCGTGCCCAACCTGCCACAGGCAGCAGCACCCCAGAGGTCCCTTCCGCACCTTTCCAGCACTCTCTTGAAACTGGAGAGATCTGCCTCTTGTATCCTTCTCCCACTGAGACTTCAGCCCTGGAGGAACCAACCCAGGCTCAACCAAAGGGAAGAAGACAGCTCACAGCCCCAGGTGCCCCTATGGCCCAGGCATCGACCCCTGGTCCTTGCCTCTCCCCTGCCTTTTTGAGGAGCTATGTGGTTTTCTCTAGGGGAAGGGATGGAAGCAGGAAAGAGCCAAGGAGAAAAAGGGAGGCAGGCACAAACACAACGGGACTCTGCCAAAGCAGGGCTCTCTTACCTGGGAACAAGGCCTGATATGGACCAGCAGCCTCTTTTTCCAGCTCCAGGTCTTTCTTCTCCACGGTCTCGGGCGCCTCTTCCTTTGGAGGGATGGCAGGGGCAGGGGGTGGAGAGG